>NC_041381.1:19588518-19591519 GCF_002162155.2 Triticum dicoccoides | reverse complement strand
CGGTTATGGAACCGGCACTAAAGGGCCTTACGAACCGGTGCTATTGCCCGGTTCTGCACTAGTGTCCAATGCATAACCTCATGCCACCCGCAACCAGACAAAGCGGTCCACGCAATTTAGCATCCAACACGGTACCCTAGTGATCCGCACAACGACTTGATTGTCTGTATTTCCGCAAACCGGTCACAAACCAGGGAATTTGTGGGTGTCTGGACCTCTACCAAGTATGCGTCTGACACCTCGGTCCCACCCAAGATCACTTTCGACCGAAAACCCTCTCTCCGTGAAGTCGTTGTCGTGCATTCATGATGGTCAGCACCGCTCTGGAGCAGACTAGCTTGACTCCCCGAGATTGATATCGATCGGAGCGGCATAACCGGACGAGCTGCCATTGCCATTGGAGTACAGACACGGTGACGGAGAAGCCCCATCCGGCCATTGTGCCATATTAAAGTCACTCCCTAGCCCTTCGCCTAGTTGCTCCTATTCAACCTGGGCTTTGTTGTCGTCCACATCACACCTCTTTGATTTTTTCATCTATCCTCCCAGCCTCTCCGCTCTAGCACGGTCCAGACCACCTTATCCACCCCAAGGCTCAGTTCTTCGCGCCAGCAGCTCCGGATCTCCCTCTGGATCTTGGCGCCATTACCGTCGCTCTACAGGGCCCTCAAGCTCCATGGTTGTCGGCTCCTCTGAGAAGGGACCGTCTTCTCCTCTTGTGATGTGGAGCAGGAGGACCAGCCACTGCAAGAAATAGCGCAACAGTCGTTCATCCCTGATGAGGCGACTACGATGGGCAAGGAGTACCAGCGACAGAACGATCTCATTGTCAAGTGGTCACCATGGGATCATGGTCCAGTGCTGCCCCACTATCGCGTGAAGGAGGAGCTCACGTCAAGGCAGAGCTGTCGTCACGGCCTCACTAATGCGTTAAGGAGCCGGTATTGTCGCTTCTCCGCCATGTGAATGTGGAGACGTCGTTGCGCCCGCACAACAACAATGTCCAAATCAGACGATGCGTGAAGGACGATCTGCAATTGCCACGCAGCCACATCAACCAGTCGGTGTTGCTACCATGCCATGCCCGGCGCGGCAAGGCCGTCAAGGAGGAGGTGTGCCCGGTGATCCCGAAGGCGCACTGGCGGCTCCTCTCCTACCTCAGTGTTCGCGGTCGTGGCGGCTCCTCATCATCGCATGCCATTGTGTCAACCGAGGATAGGCAGGCAGCCAGGCGGAGTTGCAGGAGCGGTGCAACGTGGCGCGCCGCTCTGCATTCGCCATGTTCGACAAGGCATTGGCCTGTGTTGGCGTGGATCCCGACCTAGCAAAGGCCTGGACCTGTGACCGGTTGCTCACCACCATAGAGACAACCACGTGGCGTCGCAGCCGCTTAGATGAAGAGCTTACCAAGACCGGCAAGGAGTGGTCGCTCAACAGCACCTCCACTACCGCCTGCAAGGGAAAGGGTCGGCACTGGCCGAGGCGGCTATCTGCACAACACAGAAGGAAGTGGAGTGCCTCTGTCGTGAGTGCATCTCGACACGTCCATGGACAAATATATTGTCTATTTTTGGGATTAGCATTGGAGATGCCCTTAGCTTCTATTCGAAACTTGGGCCAGCATCCCGACTTTTGAGACAAAAAAGGGTTTCCCCCCGCTTTCTATTATAAAGCAAGCATCACCAGTACATCCGAGAGACGGATACAAACACACACCACCACCACACACACACACACACACAACATAGACACCCAAGGCGAGATACAAGGGTGC
The DNA here is from genome assembly GCF_002162155.2 of Triticum dicoccoides. Lineage (NCBI taxonomy): Eukaryota > Viridiplantae > Streptophyta > Magnoliopsida > Poales > Poaceae > Triticum > Triticum dicoccoides. Next base: position 19,589,745 of record NC_041381.1, on the reverse strand, counting down.
CGGCACCAACACTCCACTCCAAAGATTAGCTGGCACACTACAGACAAGCAAGAAAGGATTGCTATGAGTCGACGAAGACCACCATGAGCGATCACCAAGGAGGGGTGAGATAGCCGACAAGGGAGCGAGGACTCCAACATGATGCCTCCAAGAAGGGAACGACCACATAGCCACCATCGTCCGATCCCGCGGATCAGGTTTTCACCCAGAGTAGCCGGAAGGGAGAGGGAGCACCACGACGGAGCCTGCAAGGAGGAAACGACGTCCACGGACGCCATTTCTGTCGGCTAGTACAAATACCAAGCAAATGATGAACCCGGGTGCTCCAACCCCTCCAGCGCACCCCCGCTCTCCCGACCACCCACAACCATGCTGCATGCGCAGCCATGTTTGCCCGCCCGCACCCGAGCCGCGCAATCTACCAAGACCAACGTGCCTCCAACCGCTGGGCCGCTGCCCTGCATGAAGACCGTCTCGGAACCATTAAAGGAGATGGCTTTGGAAAGAGCCAACTCCAACCACTACCGAAACCGGCAACAATCGTCCCGCCTCATGCATCGCCAAGGCAGCAACCAAGAAGCATCAGGCCGGAAAAAGGGGAAGGGGAGGAGCGGCCCTCGGCCACGACTGGCACCCACCATGACGGCGATGCGGCTCGACCACGTCGAAGCCCCCATCCCTCCTACAGCCTCCCCCCTTCCCCCGAAGCACGCTGCATCGCCCCAGCCCTGCTACTGGTGCGGCCCAACGTGAGGCCACCAATTGCCGCCCGTCCGACGAAGGAGGGAGAAGATCCATCGCCACCGTCTCCAAGGATGAGCCCAGGAGAGGCATGCCCGACGCCGTCGGCCGAAGCTAGGAAGGGAACCCAGTTGCACACCGAGGCGCACACGCACCACCACCACCTGCAGCCACACCACCAGCACCGCCACCCCAAAGCACAGCAGCGCCGGCCGCCCCCGGCCCTGCTTGTCCCAGCCCTCGCTGCCGAATGCGCCGGAGTCAGATCAGGCCAGATCTAACCAGGGCCTTCCCGCATAATCCGGCCGAAGAAACGCCACCACCGAAGAAGGAGCCAGTCAAAATGCTGCCTGCCGCACTGGCAACGCAGACGCGCACGTCACTGTGCCTGCTCGTCGACGTCGTGATGCTCGGCGTCTGCACTACGCTCTGGCCTAGGGCCGACGGCCAGCGCCCGCCCCGTCGTGCGAGAGGACAGGGGCGACG
>NC_041381.1:19577660-19588316 GCF_002162155.2 Triticum dicoccoides | reverse complement strand
GGGGGGGGTCGGGGATCTTTTATTTTGATAATCACCGAAGGATCAAGATCAGCATCCTGACTTTCGAGAAGGGAGAAGATCGATGCACTACTCAACAGCCTCTTTCTCTTCTCCATGAGATGTCATGTTTATGAATGTCTAGTTTTAGACCAGATAGTTCCTCCAAAGTTCCTAAGGAGCTTCAGATTTTTTTGCTTTGTGTTGCATAAAAAAAGATGATATCATCCGCATATGTTCTGCCTGTGCTAGAGCAGAGCTGGATTGATTGGTGACGCAAATCATAGACAGATAGAAAAGATGTATATCTTTGATGGTATTCTTTCGTGCTAAATTTTGTTTCTTATTGCTAGCTTAAGAGTATCTAACTTGGAACATACGTACGACAGGATAAATGTCTCTTTCATTCAAAAGATGGCATCTCTTGGTGATCTGCTCTCGAGTACGAGGGCTGTGAATAATCTGTTGAAGCACAAGTTGGCTGCTAATGCAGGCAATGATCATACGGAGCTAACAGTCTTTAAGCGAGTTGTGACAGCGCCAAGTGTGGTGATACGATGGGTTCTAGCGGTGGTTCACAGTGCAGTGTTGAGGTCGTGTTCTCTCTCTTTGTGGTTTTTCTTTAAGTTTGGACTGTTCATCACCACTTCGATTTCGATAATGGGTCTAATCAACTACGACTACTATGGTAACACGGATGAGAGCAGAGTAAACATGGATCCCTCGCATAGTATCCTCTATATCCTCTGTTTGGTCCAATGTGTCGTGTTCCTGTATCGAATCATCTTAGTGCTTTCAGAGAAGAGGATAATGGAACAAGTGAGCCGAACATACGGCTTCCAAGATGGTAGTGATGCAGTTTCCGACTACTTTGACGAAATCATGAAGGGATACTCCAAGAAGACACATTCCGCCATGGAAAGAAACCTCGTCACATATGCTGTAGAACTCATGGAGTCCAAGTCATCTGGTAGCTTCCTTTCCGGGGCACTGATACTGGACAGACTACTCACCCGGCAACACGAGATCAAAGCTCATGATTTAATCAAACAAGAAGGCAAGAAGTGGGAACAAAAGAGGGTGGAGAGGAAGAAGAGGAAGAGAGAGGAGAGGAAAAAGAAGAGGCATCAGCATCAGCATCAGCAAACAGAGGAGGAGATCATGGTGCAGCAGTGCAAGGTGATAAAGCGGCTGATCGGGTCTGCGTCCTCCGCCCACATTCTCCATAAACTGCTTCACACACTAGACTCAAGACGCTCAAGTGACAAATTGATGAGAGAAGCTGCTGCGAGGATAGTGGAGCACGTTGCTGGCGTGATACGTTTGAACCAGTTCCCGCAAGAGATCCAATGCATATCTTCACTCATCAACTACTTCGAAGAATACCGTCGACTCCAGCCATATCAATCATCATCATCCTCAGTGAACACAAATGAAGACACTACAACAAACAGTGGTCATGATCAGGAACAAGGCAGCAGCAACAACACTTCGCCATCCGAGTCAGAGTTGGATTACTCAGAGTCAGAATCAGACTCAGACTCAGACTCAGACAGCGGAGTTGATCGGCCATCATCATCTAAGACGCTCCGTGGCTACAAAAAATTGGTGCTAACTGGCCTGCGTATCCTTTGGAGACTTGCAGGCAGTGAGGACAACTGCACAATCATAAGCAACACCAAACATCTTGTCTCCAAGATCATGGCGCCTATTAGCTACGACCTAGTGCACCTCACAGGTCATAGTGAATGGTCCACTCAGGTAGTAGAGAGATCATTGGGGGTGATGCTTCGGTTGAATGTGACTGCCAAGGGAGACACTGGGGAAGACCTGCGTCAACAGATCTTAAGTGATGAAGGAGCAATTTCCACCATGAAAAAAATTGTTGTCTGCGAAGAATGTAAAGGTGGAGAGCCGCAGATGAAGGCCATGCAGATCATCACGCAGCTATGCATGGATGAAACTGTAAACAGAGGTAATCTAACTAAGATGCTCGTAAGCATCTTCGTTAATGGTGATAGCAGCAATGCCTCTATCAGAAAGACTGCAGGTAAAACACTGGTGGTGCTGTTTCTCAGCAGCAAAAGCGTCGCCACCCTCCTCCCCAAGGAGGAACATAATGAGTTTGTTGGTGGTCTTGCTAAAATACCTCTACAAGTTGGAGACAACAACACATGCAGAAAATGTGCAGCAGAAATACTGGAACATCTATGTATTCAGTATGCTCAGAATGGTGAATATCTCAGCACACTCAAGAACACCATTACAGGTGTGATGCCAGAGGTATGCACGCGCATAATCCTTTCTTTATTTATTTCTGTAATTTATATACAAGCAAGGTGAATATTCCTCTTACCTGTCATTCAATCATTCCCCTTTCATGACAATTGGCACATTTCCTTCTTTGCGTTTCTACGACTTTTTTTTTGCAACTGTGAAGTAGCCGCAACAACTCACCCTACATATGCTAACATGCATACTCTACTCTATTGTTATTAAACATTGCAGATACTCAGAGAAGTATGCCATGGGTCAACAGGAGAAGAAGAAAAGCCTGAGTATGCCAGATCAGATACTGATGTCGAAAGCCAAAGCAAAACCAAGAAGAAGAGAAGAAACAAGCAGAAAAATGCTTCACCCCCTCCTAGACGAAACCAACACCACAAGCTGCATGTTGCCCTGCTATCGCTCTGTGTGACGGCATGTGACAAATTACACCTTAATCTTGATGCAATTTCAATGGGAGAAGGAAGAGATCAAGCTACAGATCCAGGAAAGTCTGTTACGTTCAGCCTTGCGATGAAAATGGTGCAGTTAAACAGGGATATCATAACCCCCGGCAGCCTGACAGCAATGAAGCTTACCACTAGGATGGTGATAGAAGCAATGAAGAAACTCAGGGGCAACGGTGCCTGTGTCGAACAAGCTAATCTGCAGAACCTCATGGACTCGCTCTCCATGGTTTCAGAGACCATGCTGGATCTTGAGGGGTGCATGGTTTTTGCCGACGGGACGACGAGGAAGATGCATGCCACTGCTGACACCCTCAATTCCCTCGTGAAACAAGCACGCCAACTCCACAGCCAAATCAAGGACCAAGACTCGGAATAGTGCCAGCCAGCTAGCGCTTTCAGTGCAAACAAGTTACGTACGTACTTCCTCCGTCCCAAAATTCTTGTCTTAGATTTGCCTAGATACGGATGTATTTAATACTAAAACGTGACTTGATACATCCGTATTTAGACAAATCCAAGACAAGAATTTTGGAACGGAGGGAGTATTTGCTATGGATTTGTGTCAGATGATTTGCGTCTGGTCATTCACCTGTACTGTACTGTATTAGACTATATCGTATTATCATGTTTCCTGCGTCACATGTGTGAGCGCATTAACATTTCATTTCTATGATTTTCATGTGATGGAAATTACCCTCTCAATGTCTATCTGCTACATATATACTTGTCCCAAAGTTTGTGTGGCACAGTTGCGAAATACCCGATTCAAATGTCTTAGATCAAACGACATGGGCTGAGTTAATTATCACTTGAAAAAACGTGGTGTTAATAAACATTTGAGTAGTACTATTTGGTAAAAGCAACAGATTAGACACGCAAACACAAGAAGTCAGTGATACAAGTACACGGGCTTACAAAATACACAAAGTTCCACCGGTAATATATCATTCACAAATGAAAATTCCCCAAAGTAAATTTATAAACTAGGAACAGCTTGCCACAAAATGGCATCAAATGGCTTATTAGTACCAACCAAATTAACAATATACTATTGTAACTTTTATTCCACAAAAATCACAGGTTTCAACTTGATCTCGTATAGAAAAGCTCAGTTCTGTGCGTTTGATACTGTTCCAGTAAATACTAAATTTATCAAGAACAGGATACGTAAGTACTCTGAAAATTCACGGATAGAATACACGGCGTGCCTAGGAACAAATCTACCGAACTAGGAACAAATCTGATGGGCAGTGTGGGCAGGCAGTGGGTTCGCAGCATAAGTGCCGGAAAGGAGGGCGCACCTGGGGACGAGGCGCCGCCGGCCGGCGAACGGAGCGCCGGAAGGAGAGCCGGCGGTGGTGTCGGAGTGGAGGCAGCGACCGCCGTGATTGTACCTGGGCCGCCGCGTGCACCGATGTTCTTTTTTTTTTGACCTTTTGTTTTTTGAGGGAAGCTGAAAGAAGAAGAGGAGGAAGCAGAGGCCTTGCTATTGGCCCAGCCCACTCTCAAGTGTACGCAGCTTTGCTTTCCCTTTTTTTTTTCTGTTTTCTAATCATTTTTTCCGAAAAACTGACTGTTAGATTCTATAAGGATCTAAATAAATAAAACCTACTGCAAAAAATTGTAAAATATTAAAGAAAAAATTGTATTAGAAAATAGTTCACCGTTCATTGAAAAAAGTTCACTGTATATGAAAAAAGTTCATCGTATATTAAGAACTTGATTAGTTTACATTTCAAAAACACTTACCATATATTACAAGAAAGTTTATAGTACAGAAAAAAATTAAAAGTAAAAAGTAAGAAAAAACAGGAGAAACCCAACCCTGAAAGAGAGAAGGGGAAAATAAAAAAGTGTCAAGAAAAAAACAAAATAAAAATACGCAGGAGAAAAAAAACACAGCAGGCACCGAAAAAAACAGGAGCCAATGAAACAGCAACGACCACACGGGAACCCCGGAAGTGGGTATTTCAAAATGGAATTTTCCATGTAGTACTTCAACGACCACACGTACGGGAACAACCAAGTCATTTGGAGTAATAATGTAACTCAAACATTTACATACAATCTGACAGATATCATTGCAGACAATGGTATTCTACAGTGGCAATGGGCAATACCATTCAGCCAGCAACACAGAGAAACGAAGGGGAATAAGGCGGGTCATGAGGCTTCAAGGTGCCAAAAAGGGTCAAAACTAAATTGACTAAGAAGAGCAAAATGCCCAAAGCACAATGGTCACTGGTCTGTCTTCTTCTCTTTATTTCTCTGAACACAAACATATACCAACTATCTACATCTTCAGTTTGGATTGGGACTATCAAAATGGAAAAGAGAATTCCACATGTGCCAGAGTTTAGTTTAGGGGAGCATAAACCCAACACATGGATGATGCAAGTGTGTTGCATCACATGGCAGATCTGAGTTATCAATCTTCTGAATAAACATACTGCTAATATTTCAGTGGAACTATTTGGGGAAGGCAGCAGATTAGACAGGCAAATACAATGATCGTGGGATGGACTGAACCGAGTGAAAATTGTCGATAAACATGTAAATGAACTGCACATGCATCAAAAGTTAAATTGCCCCAAGCAATATCTGGTAGATCAGGGTACAAACGTTAAGCTACAAAATCAGGTTAACCAAAATAAATTTGTGGATCGGGAAAAAATGACATCAAAGGCAGCACATAAGTATCAACCAAAGTTACACCGAAAAAGGTCAACTGAAAAGTGAACTGAACAAAATTCAGAGTGACATCAACTGAACCGCATGACCATCTTTAATTCCCCTTCCCCAAACAATATCTGGTAGAATTGAGCAACCAGGGTGGCTTCGGCGCCAATCTAGTCTAGATAAAGTCCAAGTTCCTACCCGAGCCCATGTCGAAGATAATCCGAAGTTCCGGTGCATCACTGGTCTTAACCGCCCAGGGCAACACGATTAACTACGGAACCAGACGAGAGGAACAGATCTACAGCCATAGGTGACCTAAGCATCGGGCAGGGGTGGCACCTGGAGGGGGAGGGGGAGGCGGCGGCGGCGTCTGTATGGAGGCAGTGAGAGGAAAACCTCCTGGTGTGACTCGGCGAGGGGAAGGAGGCGTCGCCGTCTGGTCCAATGCTCGCCGGCGTCGGCGAAGGTGGCGGCGGAGAGTGGAGGAGGATTCTAGTTCTAGCCGAGCCGGTAGAGGACGACCCAGGTGGCTTAAGTTAACGTCGCCCGTATTGGGCCGGCCCACAAAACCCTAGCCTCCAGAAACAACACAAAAATGACATAAACTATTCTTTCACTCTAACCAAACTCATTTGGAAAATGTTAATCCAAATAAAACTAAATGTTGATGTGTCTTGAAATAAAAATTCAAACCACATGTAATTTTCTGTAAATAAAATAAAACTATAATTATGTACCATGCTACATAAAAGGATGTTCACATACATAAAGAAAATATTTACATCACTCAAAAGATATTTTCTCTACATCGCAAAATATGTTGGGAGGAAAACTAAAATTCATGCATATGAAAAATGACGCTCACAAACATGATAATTATTGTTTAAAGCATGGAAATAATTGTATTTTAAAGGTGTTAATTATGTATTTAAAAGTATTTTTTTTTTGAACACATTACAGACGCAAACGCTCATATATATACACGCATACACTCACCCCTATGAACGCACACGCGCACACCCTACCCCTATGATATCATCTTGAGATTTACGAAGTCACCGTAGGCGCCTCGTCGTCGACGGGAACGTCTGCTCCCACTGAAAGCGCATCGCCGGAAATCCTGAAATAAATTAAAAAATAATACGAGCACCAGGACTTGAACCCTAGTGAGCTAACAATACCATAGTCCCTCTACCCATCCAACCACAGGTTGGTTCCCAAAAATTACCAAAACTATTTCATGATATGTTAAAAATGTTCATGTGTACTTATAAATACTCATCAAAAAATGGAAAACACCATCGTGCGTTAAAAAGAGCGTATATTAAAAATGTTCATCATGTATTTGCAAAATGATCATATAGTTAAAAGAAGTATTCAAACATTTTTAAGAAAATGCTCATGCAATCAAGAAGGTGTTCACATATTCTCAAAAATACCCATGAAATAAGTGTTCACATTTTCTTAAAATAAATGTTTATATAATCTTAATAAATGTTCGCGCATTATAAAACTGTTGCATTTTATTTTAAAACTAAAAAAATGAAACATAAAAAATGAAACATAATCGAAAAGAAAGAAAAACATGGAAGAAGACGTGCAATAAGAGCAATTAGAAAAAAAACTGATTTTTTTATGAAATCAGCCACACAATTTTCGTGGCCGACTCACGGTGTTTTGGTTAGGTTCTGGCACAGATGATTTGTATAAAATATGTGAAAACGAGTGTAAAATTATTCCCTAGTAAATACAAAGCTTGTTTCCCGGCAAGGGTCATTTTTGGTGGGCTGAGATTGCATCACTTGGCACGCTTTCACTTGAATCAAAATCATACGGTAAATATTAATCCAAGTAAAAGTAAATGTTCATGTGTCTTTTTTTAAAACTAAATGTTCATGTGTCTTGATAATACAATTCTAACCACGTGTAATTTTCTGTAAATAAAATAAAACTATAATTATGTACCATGCTACATAAAAGGATGTTCACATACATAAAGAAAATGTTTACACCACTCAATAGAGATCTTCCCTACATCGCAAAAATGTTGGGAAGAAAATTAATAATCAAGCATAGGAAAATTAATGCTCACGCACAAGAAAATTAATGTTCTAGCTTATGCAAATAATTTTGTAGGTTTTAATTATGTGTTTAAAAATATTTATGATGTCTTACAAAATGTTCATGTGTATTCAGAAATATTCATCATAAATTTAATAACATCATTGTGCATTAAAAAAGACCGTATATTAAAAATGTTCATCATGTATTGAAAATGATCATATAGTTAAAATAAGTATTCACATATTTTTAAGAAATAAATGTTCACATATTCTCAAAAATATCCATGAAATTAGTGTTCACATTTTCTCAAAATAAATGTTTGATAATCTTAATAAGTGCTCACACGTTATAAAAGTGTTACATTTTATTTAAAAAATAAAATGAAACCTAAAATCTAAACATAATCGAAAAGAAGGACAAAACATGGAATAAGAAGTGCAATATGAGAGAAGAAATTACATGCGAAGAGCAATTAGAGAAAACTGAAATATCTGATGAAATCAGCCACATGATTTTCATGGCCGACGCATGTTGTTTTGGTTAGGTTCTGGCACAGATGATTTGTATAAAATATGTGAAAACGAGTGTGACATTATTCCCTAATAAATACAAAGCTTGCTTCATGAGGGCAAACTAATCAACGAGTACTACTTAGGGAGCCCGGCAAGGTTCATTTTGGTGGGCTGAGATCGGGTCACTTGGCACGCTCTCAGCCGCCATCACGTGTCACGTGCTGGATGCTCCCTTTGATTTTTCTTAATGTATACGTTCTCAGCTTTTAGATGATTTTTTTTGGGGTTTCAGCATTCAGATTTTTCCACGGTTTTCCTTAGGTTTTGGACAAAGAAAAATTAAAAACCATTGTGCGGAAAACACCTTTTTTTTCCTGCGGGAGTCACAAATTTGTTCTCACAAGAGGCACATATTTGTTTCTCATGGAGGCACAGATTTGCTTCTGCGAGAGGCTGCCTCTCGGAAAAACAAAAAAAAAACATTTTTCTTTGTTTTTTTCTTCTGCGAGAGGCACAAATTTACTTCTTGTGGACACACAGGTTTGCTTGAGAGACACACTTGAAAAAGAAAAAGACACGATTTCATTTTTTCCACGTGAAGCATATATTTGCTTCTCATGAAGGCACATATTTGCTTCCCCGAGAGGCACAATGTGCCTCTCGTAAAAGGATAAAAATAGATTTCTTTTTCTTTTTTCTTCCGTGAGAGGCGCAAATATATTTCTCATGAAGGCATAAATTTGTTTCCGCATGAGGTACAGCTGCGCCTCTTTGGAAAGAGAAAAAATGAAAAAAAAAATGTGCTTCCAGTTTGAGTTTTTTCATCCGGATTTTTAATGAAGAAAAATTTATCGAAACTTATCAACATGATTTCTAGTTTCAAATATCTCAACGCGTAGAAACTCAACACTAAAAACGGAGATGGTTAATGAGATGAAAACGTCTTGAATAAATGAATATATGGAAAAGGAGAAAACTCTCTGGTTGCGACGAGAGACTCACATGCAGTGCGCAACTTGTCGCAACCTGATGAGGGGGAGTGACATTTGCAAAGAGTACTTTCTCATTAGTAATTTTGTCGTTCCACCCGCAACAGATAAATAGAAAAAAATCTGCCACGGGATGTTACAAGCTAAGTTCAACAAATCATGGAGCGATTCACTTTCGTCACGGCATCGTGTTTTCCTTGTTGGACTGACTGACAAGCGAAGAGTGTGTGGGCGAGTTGGTTTTACTTCTCGCAGCAGGCAAGGTGTGGTTTATCCGTTTTTCACTTGTATAGAACAATATATTGTCAAAACGTAAGAATCTAGTACTCCCTTCGAGCATTTAGATCACTAAAGTAGTGATCTAAACACTTTTATATTTCTTTACAGAGGGAGTAACATATATGGATCGCTCCATTTTGGGTGATTTTTTGCATGATGGTCTGACTTTAGCTGTTACTCATTTTCTTGTCCGTTTTCTGCTGCTTTTTTTCACCAGTTATTTATTTCACAAATTTTAATTGTTTGTCTTTTCTTTTTCTGTTTTTTATTTTATTTTCGTAAAAACTAATGGATATTGAAAAAACATTAATAGTTTCAAAAGTTGTGAACAGTTTGAAATTCATGATTATTTTCAAACACCTATGAATATTCCTTCAAATTTAAGAACATTTTTAAATCTGACAACATTTTTCTGTAAATTTATGAACATTTTTAGGGTCCTTGAATAATTTTTGAGTTCATGAACATTTTATCGATCAAGAAAACTAGTACCAGCTTTTTTCCAAGCCACATGTTCCGTGTGCATGACGCATACGTCGTGTGAGTCGACATGGTGTGGTTGTAGTAGATCGTGCCATCGTGACCTTTTTGTGTCACACACACCGAGTCCTCCCCAACTTGCTGAAGAAGGAACATGTAGGAGATGCAGGACCCATGGATCCGCCTGGATAGGATAGCAACCAAAATATGTAGATAATCATCGTGCTCTGGTGATTGGATGACAACGGCACTCTGGTGTCGTTCCTCCTTGGGGGCGTCATTCTTGGAGGTACACACGTGATCGAGGGACCAGAGGACGGATTCTTTGGTGGAGCGGTGTGTCATCTCACTCATTGATGGCTGCTGGTCTCGGCGGCATGGCGCTGTGGTGACTTGGCGTCTGATGCGCGGAGATGGACTCGCGCAGGAGGGTGACGCGGTCTGGCGTCGTGGTGGCGTCGACGATAGCTAGACCGGGCAAGGTAGATGCAGCAGTACAACTCTGAAGATGGATTGGTGGCAGGTGGCTGCGGCGGCCTCCTACCCGGCAGGTGTCCTGGTTGAGGAGTGCGCCAGACCGGTGGGTGACCCATACCCGGTAGGCGTCCTGGATGGGACATCAGGTCTTAGATGTTAGGTTTGGCTGCAAGGTCCGTTTGGTATTAGGCCCAGATTATCAGCATCCCTTCATCAATTGGATAGGAGTAGCGACAGATGTTGCCTAGATGGTGGCTTTAGTCTTACTGTTGTATTACTTTTTAAGGTCTTGTGTGAACAATTAATAAAGGGGCTGCATGCATCGTCCAGATGCAGAGGTCGGGGGTCTTCCTCCTTTTCTAACAAAAAGATAATGATCGTGTTTTACCACAATATCATCATTTTTTAAGGCAAGAACCCATGTATTTGCCTAGTCTGAGCTTT
>NC_041381.1:19536069-19577576 GCF_002162155.2 Triticum dicoccoides | reverse complement strand
CATCATGAACACAAGCCTATGTCACACTTACTCCACATCACCAAGATCATGAAGTAATTGTAGCACTTCTAGAAAAAGGAAGTCATTGTACCTAGATTTGTCAAATATTCTGTAAACGTCAATAAAATGAGTTTCCATAAGGTGCAGGCGGTTGCTACGAGAATAGGGAGAGGCGGATAGTAGTAATTAATTAAGCATTATTGCGGAGCGAGGTCATAAAGTTTGTTGGTTTGGTGGAGTTGAAAGGTGGGTATATAAAGGTGGCCAAAACCCCACAGAAGGACAAAGTTAGCCTTAGTGATCTCATGGTTGCAATGGAGTCGCGGACCAACTTGCTGGATTCCCACACTATAACAACAATTGAAGTATGTCTTAATCCAAACGAATCAGGAGTAGAGCTACTAATTATACCTCGACCAAACAATGCACGTCACAAATACCGTAACGCCACAAGGCTTCATCATGATTATCCTCTCAGACACCGGCCTTGCTTGATAATTAGTGTTCGATATCTGACCTCGTTTTTGGCGTAAAATTTGCTCCATGGGTTTCCCCGCTTCAGATGAGCCAACCTCTCGCCATCACTTGTCGTTGTCGGGGCCTTGGAGGCGGTGTTCGTTTTGCCCTCGATGACAACGGGGCTTCTCTTCTCTAGTCTTCGTCAGGATCATCGACTTTCTGATCATGGTCGGTGGTTGAAAGCATGATGATGATCGTTTACTCAGTGGGAGGGGTTTTGGGAGAGTACTGGTATAACTATAAAAAGCAGGTGTGATGGGACAGATAGGTTTGTATAGGCTATCCAGATTAATTTACCACGGCCGGCCGGCAGGTTTAGTCATTGGAAGTTCCAATAATCTCGTACTACCAGGCACTAGCTTACATATGATAAACACTACAAGTATTCAGTAGTTTATTACACTCGAGTGTCGTTTACTACACTTGAGTGCCGTTTAAGTTAAGCCCAAGTAACGCGGTTGGGGCAAAGAGAGCAACCCCAGATGCAAGAATGGCTCGCAGGAGACACGACTCCGAATGGATGGAAGTGCAGCGTATCAATGGCATTGCCTTGCTTGGTGTGTACATGACGTTCCTGACGAGAGGTCTAGGCGTCCTGGCGTTTACGTGGAGCACGGTGGTTCTTCTCGGCGGCTTCGTCTCTATGATAGACAGGCAGGATTTCTGGGATCTCACGACCATCACATTAGTACAAATACTCTGGTTAGTATCTACCATCCACTTTTGAATCTCATCAGAATTTTTGTGGGTGACGGTCGTATCGTACATATTAGCCCCCCAACTCGATCCATCAGAGGATCAGTTCTTCTTTTCTGCTCCGTCTAGCTGCTTCCTGCTCTGAGTGGTAAAGTTTTGCTCTGCTCCCTCCGACCCAACTTCCGCGGAACATTCAGACTGTCTTTTCTATGCTACAATCGCATAAAAATAATAACTCTGGAGAGCCCTTTTACGGCACCCTTGTACTCCCTAGGGGTCCTGTGGAGTACGAACTAAATCCAGCCGCTGATATTAATAATGGGTATTATAGACCTTTTACGGTTTATGTTGGTGTTCCGGTTAACCTAAGCCTGCTCAATTTCTGAAACCCGTCTGCTCCACAACGATCCAATCAGCTGTCGCCCGCTTTGTTCTGAATCGGCTATCACCGTTACGGGAAATAGGCCGGGGCCGCTGTGATTGAATCGGCCGCCGTTGCTTGTTAGTGATTAGTAATTTCCCATTTACCATCAAGGGTGTTGCGGCCATAGAACCAAGAGTATTGATCGCAGCTGACCTAATTAAGAAATCCTTATTTTGGATTGTTCTTGGCTGCATGATTTGGTGTTTCTCCACACCAAGGAAGCAAGAAAAGGAATTAATCAAACTCAGATAGCTGCAGATCTGCCTGATAATGGATGTACCGTAACTCTCTCCCCGGCAAAAAAACTTGCCACACTTGCTGAGATTTAGTGCATGCATGCAAGATACTCCCTCCATCCATATATATTATAGGGCCTAATATGTTTTTCAAGACTGCCTTTCACTATTGATAAGATTAATAGTATATGAGATGTATAATGTGAAAATTATATCATTAAAAACTCCTTACACGTATGAAGTTATGCTTTATGTAACCTGTATGTCATATATTATTGCTCTACATGTGGTCAAGGTTAGCCTCGAAAAATGCATTAGGCCTTACATATATGAATAGAGGGAGTAGATCTGATTGCGGGAATAACATATCATAGTCATTAATTTAATTTATTTCCAAAAATATCATAAATCCTGATTCCGACTTTGGCTCTCCTAAATGAGAATCTACCCTTAAAGTTAAGGTACTCCCTGATTTTCAGTTGTAGTACTCCTAAATGCTTCGGATCTGAGGAAATGGATGGACCATATTAAACTAAGGGTACCGTAACTCAGAAGCTGGATTGGTAAGAGTACAATAAAGCATATGGCTAAATAGATCTGCTCCCACTCCATTTCTCTAATATAGTGCACCCGGCGGCAATTATATAGGGCACATAAAATGAGAATAATTCCTAAGAGATTGTTTGATGGATCAAGTGTCAAGCACAACATAACATTTCACCTGCATTTTTTTACCTTTCGTCTAAACTTATAACTTGTGGAATGATCCAAAAACAGCACTGCATAAGTTGCAAAAATGAGACAAAAAGAAAAACAAAAGATCTGACTTTAGTGAGCAATAGTTGTTCGCAAAAGATTTGCCCTTTTAGGATATTTCGGTATTAGGTTACTTAGTAGTTAAGGGAAATTTGATAAGATGAGTTGTAATAGCTAGTTGTAGTTTCCAAATCTACTAGGCATGAGCTGTGTGTGTGTGTGCGCGCGCGCTCAATAAAAGCACACTCTGAAAACAGCCCAACAATTGGCATAAAACATTTTTTCCAACACTCAGCAAAGGGCTTGTTTGCCGAGTGCTCAATAAAACACACTCCAAAAATAGCCCGACACTTGGCATGTGATATCTTTCCCAACACTGAGCAAAGGGCTTGTTTACTCAATGCCCAATAAAATACACTCCACAAACAACCCGACAGTTGGCATAGAACATTTTTCCCGTAGTGAATCAAATACAATTGATCATATGTACATTCAGTTTGGTTCTTATATTATTATATAATCTAATAATGTAATAAAGTCAAACCACATTGAATATATTGCAACAAAAATTATCACAGCAACCCACGAGGCATTATCTGGTTTAGATAAAGAGTCGGCTCACATCTAACTTAGAACATACGTACAACAGGATCGATGACTCCTTCAATAAAAGGCTAAGAGTTGCTGGTGATATGTTCATCTCAAGTGCTAAGGTGCTGAAAAATGTATTGACGGCAAACTGGCAGCTAACTGATGGTGCAAGCAGTGATCACCAAGTGGGTGCAGTGGCATGGATCTTCTCCCCAGTGAACAGTCTACTAACTTGCTTGTGCATTATTGGTGTGTTGTTGTTCATGGCTTATGGGCAGGTCATCACCGCTTGGATTTCGATACGTGGTCTAAGTACAGCACAACATCATTACGGCAACAAGGATGAGGGCAGAACTAACCTGGATCCGGCACTTCATATCTTGTACAACCTGTGCCAGCTCCAATTTACAGTGGCCATGTTTAGAGGCATGCTATTCTATCAGCAGGTGATCATAGTGAGAGAAGTGAGCCAAGCATATGGCTTCCAAGATGGTGGTGTTGTAGTTATGGGCTACTTCATTGAAATCAAGAACGGGTGCCTGAAGAATCCATCCTCTGCTAGGGAAAGGAA
Organism: Triticum dicoccoides; assembly: GCF_002162155.2. Taxonomy (NCBI): domain Eukaryota; kingdom Viridiplantae; phylum Streptophyta; class Magnoliopsida; order Poales; family Poaceae; genus Triticum; species Triticum dicoccoides. The sequence continues at coordinate 19,573,783 of NC_041381.1, read as the reverse complement.
CCTCATCACATATGCTGTACAACTCATGGAGTCCAAGTCGCCTCGTAGCTGCCTCTCTGGGGCAGTGATACTGGACAGACTACTCACCCGGCAGCATTCGGACAAGATTACGGGAGCTCCTATTTTGATTCAGCAGCACCAATTAAATTTAGAGGAAAATAATGGGGCTTCATTGGTAAAAAAGAATATAAAGAAGAAAGACAAGAATAAGGAGAGGTCAGAGACGAGGGATGAGAAGAAAAAGAGGCAGCAGCAGCAAACAAAGGAGGAGATCATTTTGCAGCAGCACAGAATGATAAAGCGGCTGATCGGATCTGCATCCTCCACTTACATTCTCCAGAAACTGCTTCATACGCTAGATTCAAGACGCACATGTGACAAATTGATGAGGGAGACTGCTGCGAGGATAGTGGAGCACGTTGCTAGTGGGATCCGATTGGACCAGTTTCCGCGAGGGATCCAATGCATATCTTCACTCATCAGCACCTTCAAAGAGTACCGCCATTTCCAGCCATACAACACTTCGTCATCGGATTTGGAGTCCGAGTCGGACTCAGAGTCAGACTCGGACAATGACATCGATCAGCCATCATCATTTAAGGCGCTCCATGGTTATGAAGATCTGGTGTCGACTGGCCTGCGTATCCTTTCGAGCCTGGCAGGCAATGAGGACAATTGCGCTATCATAAGCAACACAAAACATCTTGTCACCAAGATCATGGCGCCTGTTAGTTATGACCTAGTGCACCGCACAGGTCATAGTACATGGTCCACTATGGTAGTAGAGGGATCACTGGAGGTGTTGCTTCGGCTGATTGTGACTGCCAAGGGAGACACCAGGACCAACCTGCGTCAACAGATAACAAGCAACGAAGGAGCAATCACCACCATGAACAAAATTGTTACCTGTGAAGAATGCAAAGGCGGAGAGCTACAGATGAAAGCCATGCAGATCCTCACGCAGCTATGCATGGATGATAGTGCAGATATAGGTAATCTAGTTAAGGTGCTTGTAAGCATCTTCGTTAGCAGCAACGGCTCCATCCGAAAGACTGCAGGTGAAACACTGGTGGTGTTGTTCCTCGGCAGTAAAAGTGCCACCACCCTTCTCCCCAAGGAGGAACACGATGAGTTTGTTGGTGATCTTGCTAAAATACTTTTACAAGTTGGGGATGACAACACTAGCAGAAAATGCGCAGCAGAAATTCTGGAGCATCTATGTATTAATTACATTGAGAATGATGAATATGTCACTACACTCAAGAAAGCCATACTGGGTATGATGCCAAAGGTACGTACCTAATATTTTCTTTCTTCTCATTCTTCAACATATTTACATCCAAGGTGAATCTTCCAGCCAGTCATTCATTTCTTTCATATAATAATTAATGGGCACATTTCCTTACTTTGCATTTCATTTTGTTAAGTGCTCTATATACATATGGTATTATATAGACTATTGTTATTACCGTCGCAGGTGCTCGGAGAAATACTACTTGGTTGTGGGTCGACAAGAGAAGAAGGAAAGTTGGGATATAGCAGATTAAGTACCGATGTCGAAAGCCAAGCCACCACCAGCAACAGTGCCTCCTCCCGTCCTAGGCAAAACAGGCAGCACAAGCTTCATGTTGCTCTGCTATCCCTCTGTGTGACGGCATGTGAGAAATTACACCTCGATATCAATGCAATTTCACTGGGAGAAGGAGACCAAGGAGATCAGGGAGACGGTGCCGCGTTCCGTTTTGCGACGAAAATTGTGGAATTAAACAAGGATGTCATCACCGCCAATGGCCTGGCAACAATGAAGCTTACCACTAGGATGGTGATAGCAGCAATGAAGAAACTCAGGGCCCATGGCGCCCGCGTTGAACGAGATGATCTGAAGAGCCTCATCGACTCGCTGTCCAGAGTTTCAGAGACAATGCTGCATCTCGAGGGCAGCATGGTTTTCACCGCCGGGACGACAACGACTATACCGTCCCCTGCCGACACCCTAGATTCCCTTGTGAAACAAGCTTGGCGACTGTACAGCGAAATTAGGGACCAAGACTTGGAAATAGTGCCAGCTTGCTAGCTGGCTGGCCGGCTCTTTCTCTATAAACAAAGTTGGAGTAGATTATTTGCTATGTATTTGTGTCAGACTTTGCCCTTTTGAGATAGGGAGTTTCTGTTTGTTCATTCACATGTACTGCTCTGTACTACCGTGTCTCATGCTCTTGTCATATGCGAGGACATTAACATTTCATTCCTATGATTTTCAACTGCTGGGAATTACTCTATGCGTGAATCAGATTCTAGTTATATTCCTCAGTGACCTACCAGACTGGAACAAATCTGCAGGCTGGTGTAGGCAAGGTTCACAAAATAAGCGTGGGCAAGGGGGTGGCACCTGGGGAGGAGGGGCCGGCGGCACGAGATGGAGGGTAGCAACCCCGGCCCTTCGGATAGAAATGCATGCATACCCATGGCTAGATTCGTTCAACATCGGGTGAATGCCCATTAAAACGGAGTTCCCACAAGTTGCATGCGCCCATTGATTGATGATCACGATCCTCACGACAACAGTGCCTTCCAGTGATAGGCCCAAAGGAGAAAAGGACACACTGAGTTTAAGTAGAATTGAAATTATTTTATTGATTGCTTTGAATGTATCTAGGTGATAAACACAAAAGATCACACAAGTTCTTCACCTCTTCATCTTGGATGCTTGCAGATGAAACAATTGGGAACTAACACTAGTGCAGATTCAACCTTTAATACCGGTTCGTAAGGGCATTTAGTCCCGGTTCACCAACCGGGACTAAAGGGTGGGGACTAAAGCCTCCCTCCCCCTAGTCCCGGTTCTTCATGGCCTGGGATGAAAGCCCTACCACGTGGCACGAGCCCGCGCCGGGGCTGGAGGAACTTTAGTCCCGGTTGATGACACCAACCGGGACTAAAGATTTAGGGGTTTAGGTTTTTAGGATTTATGAATTATGGTTTATTTTTTCTTCTTGTTTTGTGTTTTCCATTTAATTGTTTTTCATTTCAAATATATTTTACAGATGGGTAGTGGATTTTGCCATAACTTTTGGGCCGGCTAAAAGACTTCAATTTGTCATCTTTTCACAGCCCATGCCAGAAGGATATCCCAATACCTTTTGCATGCAAATTTTCACAAACACAACAAATCGTCGGGCACTAACATAACAAAAATGCATAAAACTCAACTTTATTTTTTTTCTATCTATTTCGATTTTACTGTTTAACCAGGAAGCATATGCTTAGGGAGAAACATCACTCACACACACCTTGTGTTAGAATAAAACGCTAATGCAAGATCATAGACGACACACCGAGGAACGATATTTGTTAACGAGGTTCACCGATATGGCTACATCCCCGGGGCATGACTACGGGCGCTTTTCCCCAAGATACCGCAACACCGGCCGCCCGGCCGCCGGCACAAGCCGCCGGCTCCCCCGCGTACCTGTTGCTATCAAGTCGTCATGGGTTACAACGTGTGGTGCCCCTCCGTATATAAGAGGCCTAGGATACAAGTGTCCGCCTCCTACACAACTCGTACCTAACCACACCAATTACAACTCCAAGTCCACATAACCCCTTGCGTACATAGTATATTCGACACAAATATAACAAATACTTATCTTGGGCACTAGTCCTTGCAAGGAAAAGCAGATCATTTCTCCCCCGATGAGACTGTTCTGTGTAATGAACTGGTTCCATCCTTAGCCACCCGTGAGAGTTCTTGTCGGTCCTTTAATTCTTCAGTTCAATGTGTGTATGTGTACCTACCATGAACCTTAAAGAGCTCACTCTCTCCTGCTAAATCATTGAACTACAACATTACGTTGCATGGGACAATCTGTGCATCAAAAACACACACATTGAATAAATTGTAAAGGCACTAAAAGAAAAAAAATGGTTAAAAGTGTAAGTATGAAAGAGAATAGTTTGTTATGACTAAAATTTTGAACCCCTCTAACAAATAGACATTGAAGCTGTGTGCACATTTAGACTTGCATACTTGGCACGCCATCCTATTAGGCAAAAAGGTTAAAAGTTGAATGTCTGCATATTGATATGGAACTACACTCTCAAGACTAATAGACTACACATTTACATGCACACACAATCCAACTATTTTTTTTTTTGAGAAACATCATCCAACATAGCTATTCACAAATATTACAACAAACAACTTAGCAATTTACAAGAACAATATTTGTAGTAGCATTCCAACACCAAGGACTTTTTGGGCGACTGGTTTCATCCGGATAAAATTGGGTTTAATCTAGCAATTCCACTACCATCCAAGAACTATATTTACAAGCAGTTAGCAATTCAGGCACCAAGCACTTAGCTAGCAATTTATAAGATGAATACCACTTATCATCCAAGAACTAAATTTACAAACACTAGACATTATTGCTATAAGTAGTAATTTTTTACATATATTAAAAAAACTTGGCCCGCATGCATCTTAATATCTAACTAACTTTTGGATCATACATACAACAGGATTGATGTCTCTTTCAGCGAAAGGATAAGGTCTGGTCTGCGTATGATTGAGATGGGGCTGAGAGGTCTTTCGACGGACAATATACAACTTTTTGGCAATGCACGTAGTGATCAGCCTCATGCGGTCTTCAAGCAATTGGTTGCAGCAGCACAATGGGTTGTATCGCTGATTCACACTCTAGTATTTTGGGCATGCATCATGATTGTGGCGATCTACTTTGGCTATGGGCTGTTCCTCACCGCTTTGGTTTAGGTGGGAGGCCTAATAAGGAAAGGACCCCATTACGGCGACAAGGATGGCAGAACAAACATGGATCCGGCGAATGATATCTTGTACGTCATGTGTTTGGCCCAATTTGCATTGTTGGTGTATAGAGCCATTTTATGGGCTTCCACGTGGATGGTGAAACAAGGAGTGAGCGAATCATACGGCTTCCAAGATGGCGGTCGTGCCGTTCAGGGCTACTTAGAAGAAGTCATGAGTGCATGCATGAAGAATCCATCCTCTGCAACAGAAATGAACTTCGTCACATATGCTGTACAACTCATAGAGTCCAACTCACCCATGAGTGACAGCTGCGTTTCCGGGGCACTGATACTGGACAGATTAATCACACGGCACAAGACTGACAAGGAAGAAGAAGAAGAAGAAGAAGAAATGCAGCAGCTAGATAAAGAAGAGGATGTGGAAAAGAAAGAGGGTGATAAGGAAGAGACGAAGAAGAGGGACGAGGGAAGGGGGCAGTCCAGGAGGAAGGAGAGGCATCAGTATCTGCAGCAGATAAGAGACAACATCATGTTGCAACAGCGCAGGATGATAAAGCTGCTGATCGGGTCTGCGTCCTCCACCCACATTCTCCATAAACTGCTCGAGACACTTGATTCGAGACGCTCTTCCGACAGAAAGATGAGGGAGGCTGCTGCGAGGATTGTAGAGCACGTTGCTAGCAGGATCCATTTGGAGCAGTTCCCGCGAGGGATCCAATGCATATCTTCACTCATCAACACCTTCGAAGAATACCGTCATCTCCAGCCACATCAGTCATCATCAAACAGAAAAGAAGCCACTACCAGGACTCTACCGCCACCGCCAAACACAAAAAATGGTCAAGGTCGACAAAGAAAAGGCGGCAGCAGCAGTAGCAGCATCAATGTTTCGTCATCAGAGTCGAAGCCAGAGTACTCAGAGTCAGAATCAGAGCCAGAATCAGAGCCAGACTCGGACAGCAGCATGATCACTAGTATGGGCAGCAGCACTACCACTACAACTTCTTCATCCAAGTCAGAGTCTGACAATGGCAAGACCAATCCGTTCCATGGCTACAAAGAGCTGGTGTTGACTGGCCTGGGTATCCTTTGGAGACTTGCAGGCAGTGAGGACAACTGCACAATCATAAGCAACACCAAACATCTTGTCACCAAGATCATGGCGCCTGTTAGCTACGACCTAGTGCACGTCGCCAATCATAGTGCATGGTCCACTCAAGTAGTAGAGAGATCCCTTGTGGTGATACTTAGACTGATTGTGAATGCCAAGGGAGACACTGGGGCAGACCTGCGTCAACAGATCTCAAGCGACAAAGGATCAATCGCCACCATGGAGAAAATTGTTAGCTGCGACAAATGTAAAGGCGGAGAGCCGCAGAGGAAGGCCATGCAGATCCTCACGCAGCTATGCATTGATGAAACAGCAAACAGGGGTAATCTAACTAAGGTGTTAGTAAGCATCTTCATTAATGGTGATAGCACTAGCAGCAACACCTCCATCAGAAAGACTGCAGGAGAAACACTGGTGTTGCTGTTTCTCAGCAGCAAAAGTGTCACCACCCTCCTCCCCAAGGAGGAAAACGATGAGTTTGTTGGCGAAATTGCTAAAATAATTTTACATGTTGAGGACGACGAAACATGCAGAAAAAGTGCAGCAGAAATTCTGGAGCATCTCTGTATTCATTACACTGAGAATGGTGAATATCTCAACGCACTCAAGAACACCATTACAGGTGTGATGCCAGAGGTACGTACGCACACACATATATAATCCTTTCTTTATCTATTTCTCTTATCTATAATTTTATATACAAGCAAAGGTGAATCTTCCTCCAGCCAGTCATTCAATCATTCCCCTGTCATGACAATTGGCACATTTCCTTCTTTGCGTTTTTCTACAACATTTCATTTTTTGCAACTGTGAAGTAGCCGCAACAACTCACTCTATATATGCTAATATGTATACTTTATGCCATTGTTTTTAACATTGCAGGTGCTCAGAGAAATATACCATGGAACAACAAGAGAAGAAGAAAAGCCTGAGTATGCCAGCTTAGAGACTGACGTCGAAAGCCAAAGCAGAACGAAGAAGATGAATACTTCATCCTCTCCTGGGCAAAACCAACTGCAGCATAGGTTGCACGTTGCCCTGCTATCCCTCTGTGTGACGGCATGTGACAAATTACACCTTGATCTCAATGCAATTTCACCGGGACAAGCTATAGATCCAGGAGAATGTGTCGCATTCAGGCTTGCAACAAAGATGGTGCACCTAAACAGGGACCTCATCACCGCCGACAACTTAACAGCGATGAAACTTACCACTAGGATGGTGATAGCAGCAATGCAGAAACTCGAGGGCCACGGTGCACAAGCTAATCTGCAGAACCTCATGGACTCACTCTCCAGGGTTTCAGAGACCATGCTGGATCTAGAGGGCTGCATGGTTTTCGCTGCCGGGACGACGACGATGAAACCTGCCACCGTCGACACCCTCGATTCCCTCGTGAAACAAGCACGCAAACTTCATGACGAAATTAAGGGCCAAGACTCGGAAATAGTGCCGGCTAGCTAGCTCTCTCAGGGCAGACAAGCTAGATTATTTGCTATCGTTTTGTGTCAGGCTCTTTTTTTTTTCTTTTGATATATGGATTTGTGTCTGTTCATTCACCTGTACTGTACTGTATTAGACTATATCGTACTACCATGTTTCCTGTGTGGCATTTGTGAGCACATTAATATTTCATGTTTTTGATTTTCAATTTCAAGTGAGGGAAATTACTCCCTAAAAGTCTAATATACCACAAGACGACAGGGGGTGAGTTGATTATATCTTTTCGGGAAAACTTGGTGTTAAACATTTGAGTAGTAGTACTCCCTCCGTCCGGAAATACTTGTCAGGGGAATGGATGTATCTAGATGTATTTTAGTTCTAGATACATCCATTTTTATGCATTTCTCCGACAAGTATTTCCGGATGAAGGGAGTATTTCTTAAAGGCAACAGATTGGACAACTAAAATCACAAGTTTCAACTTCATCTCTTAAAGAGAAGTTCAGTTATGTGCGTTGATACTGTTCCGGTAAGGCTGATATTTCATATGTTCCAATAAACACAACATCAAATTCCAAATTTATCTAGAACAGGATGCGTAAGTGGAGTACTCTGAATAGAATACGAATAGAATAGCTTGGAACAAATCTACCAACCTAGGAACAAATCTGATGGGCAGGGTTGGCAGCATAAGTGCCGAAAAGGAGGTCGCACCTGGGGACGAGGCGGCGCCGGCGCGAAAACGGAGCGCCGGAAGGAGAGCCGGCGGTGGTGGCGGAGTGGATGTACCTGCGCCGCCGCGTGCGCCGATGTTCCTTTTTTTTTTTGACCTTTTGTTTTCTGAGGGAAGCTGAAACAAGAAGAGGAGGAAGAGGCCTTGCTAATGGGCCAGCCCACTATGAAGTGTACGCAGCTTTGCTATGCCTTTTTTTAAATCAGTTTTTCCGAAAAACCGACCGTCGGATTTTAAGGATCGACCCAACCCTATAAATAAGCATATAAATTGGTTGAAAAAACAAGACAGGAAAAATGTAACAAAAACTTTAGAAAAGTTAACATAATACAGAATAAGAAAACTTTGAAAAATAAATAATGAAGAAAAAATGAGTAAAAATTTGATTATTAGACTAACCCAAGAACATCGACCCTTTAGATTGAGGATCATTCATTCTCGCTTAAGGCGGGAAGGTAGAAAACCTGAGATCACTGTCTTAGCATGTAAATCTATATTTTTCGTCTCTATAATACATGAAACTTATACACATATAATATATCTTGTTCATTTCAAAGAGTGAAATGTGGAGAGCGACATTTTTTTTGTTGTTGATGCTTTGATGGTGGAATTTTTTAGGGTGGACGGAGAAGAAGATTCCAGAGTTCTGCCGTGCTCTTATTTTTGTTTTGTCAGCTAAAAAACTTTTTTGTGAACAAACTTTAGCGCTCGCAAAGCCCATGAGTGAGCCCAGTCTGACCCAAGGCCCAGTGATTACCAATGTGCTCGTTTTTAAGCTAACTATTTTGACTATTTTTGAAAATTGTAATTTTATTTTCTAGAGTAGAACTATAAACTTTGAAGGTGATTCCTTAGAGCATCTACAGTGGGGCGCCCCAAACCTGCCGGCGCCCCAAACCTGCCTCAAGCGCTCGGACGGGCCGCCCGATCACTGACCGGTCATGAAATTTAGACTCTGACGGGCGCTGAGGGAGTCCTGGACTAGGGGGTGTCCGGATAGCCGAACTATCATCATCAGCCGGACTCCAAGACTATGAAGATACAAGATTGAAGACTTCATCCCGTGTCCGGATGGGACTTTCCTTGGCGCGGAAGGCAAGCTTGGCGATACAGATATGTAAATTTCCTACCATTGTAACCAGGGACGGAGCCAGGATTTGAACATAGGGGGGCGAAAGAAATTACTATACCTCTACAGTTAGCTACATAATCATATGATTAGCATGTTGAATTCAGAGTTTCAGTGTAAAGCGTTTTGACTTGAAGCAAATGGCTTGAAAAGACCAATATGTGTTTTGTCCAGAAAAAAACAGCTAAACCGAGAGAATAGATAAACTAGATATTTACCTATCGTCGAGTAAACACATGTAACTACATCTGCTACTATCTAATGCTTTAGGGATTACCATATTAATAATATACTGATGTCAAAATAATAATTATTATACATTTATACCTCATGAAACGATCCATTCCCGCCATGGAAGATGGTGCATGCTGGCAGCAAGCCGGCAACAGAGATCAGCGGCGGCCATTACAGACTACAGAGTCACCGTTTAGTCAAGTTTGGATGTAGAGGAGATGCAACCAATCACAAACAATTGTGCTTCCTGATGGTGGCTGATGGCAGCAAGCGGGCAGCGGCCGCAATATTGGGAATCTGAGACCAAATCGTGTGATGAGCTAATTGTTCATTCATGTAGTTCTACAATTACAACTTCTAGGGTTTGAGAGACAACCTAATCTAATGCTAAAAAGTAAGTAAACACTAACCTTTTTACCCTCGTTTGGTTGCTCGTCCATACGGCCGGCCGACAAGAATGCGGGGTCGACACATCGATACTTTTCCTGTCCTTTTCCCTTCTCGAAGGAGAGATTTGATAGAAGATCTAGCAGATGGCCGGCGGCAGGCTCGATCGAGGAGCAGTTTTTTTAGCAGGTTGGCAACGAAGCGATTAGATTTACAGGAGATCTCAACCGTGCGTACTTCTTCCTAGCCTTTTTTGAGGGATTACTGCTGCTTCCTAGCCTGGCGCGCGGCCTCTTTGTTTCCATTGTGGGCTACCTTCCATTCTTATTTTTCAGGAATTTGGGCCTTGTGGCTGCAATCGCTTGTGACAACAGTACATGGGCTCTGGCCATGCGAGGCACAGGGGGGGCGAAGCAAGTCACGGACAGTTGTTTACGAAGAAAAATTAGCGACCAACTGATCGCTATTAAGGTGTGACACGATCGTTAGAGGGGGTCTCGCCCCCCCTCGTCCCCCCTTGAATCCGTCCCTGATTGTAACCGACTCTATGTAACCCTAGCCCTCTCCGGTGTCTATATAAACCGGATGGCTTTAGTCCGTAGGACAAACAACAATCATACCATAGGCTAGCTTCTAGGGTTTAGCCTCCTTGATCTCGTGGTAGATCTACTCTTGTAATACCCACATCATCAATATCAATCAAGCAGGACATAGGGTTTTACCTCCATCAAGAGGGCCCGAACCTGGGTAAAACATCGTGTCCCTTGTCTCCTGTTACCATCCGCCTAGACGCACAGTTCGGGACCCCCTACCCGAGATCCGCCGGTTTTGACACCGACATTGGTGCTTTCATTGAGAGTTCGTCTGTGCCGTCGCAATCAGGAGGGATGCCTTTTCCCGTCTTTAAAGACGGCGTCGTCGTCAAGGGAGCTTTGGCCCCCGGCCAAACTATCCGGCTAGGCGGTTTTTTTATGACCGCCTGTTCGGCCGCCGCTCCGACAATGACCTCTCGAGTCATCAAAAGCGATCTTCACGTCAACTCGGAATTCGCCGAGCAGCTAGATCCGATGGAGCTCTCCTCCGTAAATGAGCTCTTGGATCGCATCGCCGCCCCGGGAGTCGCCACGGACTACGATCAGATTGGGCTTAAAACCGATCTGAGAGAAATTAACTCTCCCCAGGCTACCCACCATGTTGTCGTGGTAGAGGAACAACGCGGCGATTCTTCCCCTATGTTAAAGACCAGTTATGTCCGGATTCCCGATCCCTTCATGCCGGATTCCCGTGGAGGGACGGATGTCAATCAAGTACTGAACCTAAAGTCAGGCATCGGACCAGATTTGTTGGACAACATCCAGCAATCCAAGCTTCCAAATCCGGAAACTTCTCGGCCTTTGAGCCTCAGATCGGGCGGGGTTTCGAATTTAATTCCGCCCGCCCACCCAAACATAAGCGATCTATCTCAAATACGGCAAGAGCCCGATGAAACAGTACATCACTACTGGGCCAGATTCCTCCTGGTCATGGACAGGATAAAAGACTGCCGTGAGGAAAGCGCAATCTCAATTTTCTGCAACAATTGCACGGACAAGGGAATCACGAACGCCATAAGTCGTCGCGAAGTTACACGCTTCACCGATCTGGCGACCATAGTACAAAAATAATGTGCGATGGAGAGTGCCTGGAAAACCGAAACCAGGTTTTGGGACAATCCGGCCCTGAATACGACCCTAGTTCGGAATAAAAGGGTGTGTCATACTCAAACACCTGGGTTAAAAACCAAAAAGCAAAAAACCCCTAAAGGGCACGGAACCGTACTGGAGGGATGGCTCAACGGACCCTGTAAAATCCACAGTACGGAGGGCGCCACTCCAACACATAGTCTGCGAGCATGTTGGATATTACGGCAGGTGGCCAAAAGTGGCGAAGGCTTTCTAGCCCCGGGCAACCAGCCCAACAGTACCAGTACGGTATTGACAGTCTTCGAGACTTTCGCATCAAAAAACATGCAGAAACGAACAATCCGCAGCCTTGCCGAAGTCTACCAAGTAGCAACAACAAATCCATGGAGCGACACGGCTATCACCTTCAATGCCAGCGATGAACCTAAATTCCGAACAGCTCGAGCACCAGCTGCATTGGTCCTCGGTCCGATAGTGGACGGCTTTCGTCTTACCAAGGTACTCATGGATGGCGGCAGCGGATTAAACCTCATCTACGAGAAAACCCTCCAAAAATGGAAATTGACTGGAGCCGCATTGAGCGAAGCAGCACAACCTTCAGAGAAATAATCCCTAGTCGAGAAGTACGCTGCACAGGAAAAATCACACTAGACGTAGTGTTCGGCTCGCCGGACAATTACAGGTCCGAAGAGGTCACGTTCCAAGTGGCCCCATTCGGCAGCGGATATCACGCCTTGTTAGGGCGAGAGGCATTCACAATCTTCCAAGCTATACCCCATTACGGGTACATGAAGCTCAAAATGCCCGGGCCCAATGGAATAATCACTCTTGTCAGTGATCCAGATATAGCACTCCGCGCTGAAAATAAGACAGCAGCACTGGCCCTAGAGGCACTATCCGAAGCCCTAGCGGCAGAGGAACTCACTGCGCTGCGCTCAACGGTGGATAGGGACGATGTGATACTTGATAAGAGGTCTCAGTCCACCTCTTTTAAACCAGCAGACAAAATAGTCAAATTTCAGGTCCATCCAACGAACCCTACAAAGACGGCCTCCATTGGGGCACAATTACATCTTGATGTAGAAGCCGCACTACGACCTTCGGGAAAATTGGGACATTTTTGTCTGGCACCATTCAGACATGCCAGGAATCCCACACAGACTGGCAGAATACAGCCTAAATATCCTAAAAGGATTCAAGCCAGTCAAACAGGCTCGTCGGCGATTTTCCGAACCCAAAAGACAGGCAATGGGAGAGGAGCTAGCCAAACTCTTAGAAGCCGGATTCATCAGAGATATAAAACATCCGGATTGGCTAGCCAACCTGGTAATGGTACCAAAAAAGGACAAATCCTGGCGCCTTTGTGTCGATTTCAAAGACCTCAACAAGGCATGTCCAAAGGACCCTTTCCCTCTCCCTCGCATCGACCAAATCATCGACGCCACTGCAGGACACGATTCATTGTGCTTCCTCGACGCATACTCCGGATACCATCAAATCAAGATGGCGGAAAAAGACCAGGCCGCAACGGCATTCATTACTCCGTACGGACCATTCTGCTTCAACACAATACCCTTCGGACTCAAAAACGCCGGCCAACATATCAGCGCATGATTAAGACATGTCTGGCCACCCAGATAGGCAAAACAGTGGAGGCGCACGTAGACGATGTGGTCGTTAAGACCAAACACGTCGAAACTCTAATAGACGATTTGAGGCTTACATTCGACAACCTCCGAGCAGACGACATTAAGCTCAACCCGGAAAAATGTGTTTTCGGCGTACCAGCCGGAAAGCTCTTAGGCTTCATTGTATCCGGTAGAGGAATTGAAGCAAACCCAGCCAAGATCCGGGCTCTGTCACAATTGGATATCCCAAAAGACATCAAACAAATACAAAAATTGACGGGATGCGTGGCGGATCTAAGCCGCTTCATCTCCCGTTTGGGAGAAAAGGCGCTGCTCCTCTATCGCCTCCTCCAGTGCACGGAACACTTTGAATGGACGGATGCTGCCACGGCCGGACTCAAAGAAATTAAGGCCACATTGGCAACAAATCCGGTCCTGGCCGTGCCCAACTTGGGCGAACCCATGTTATTATATATCGCGGCAACACATCAAGTTGTCAGCGCCGTGCTCGTCGTTGAACGAGAAACAGAAGGGCAAAAATTCCCTCTTCAAAAACCAGTGTACTACGTATCCACTGTCTTAACTCCATGCAAGTCCCGGTACCCGCATTATCAAAAGATAGCGTGCACAGTGTTCATGGCATCCCGGAAGCTGCGACACTACTTTCAAGAGTGTTCCATAACGGTGGCCTCCGAAGTACCTCTCAACGATATTATAAATAATCGCGACGCGACGGGCAGGATTGCCAAATGGGCCATTGAGCTCTTACCGTTTGACATAACCTACAAACCGTGGAGAGCTATCAAGTCGCAAGTTTTGACTGAGTTCATCGCCGAATGGACCGAAGCCGAACTCCCTAAAGAGTACGGCGCATATTCCAATTGGATCATGCATTTTGACGGCTCCAAAATGTTGGCTGGCTTGGGGGCTGGCGTCGTCTTGACGTCCCCAACCGGAGACACAGTCCAATATGTCCTTCAAATAATGTACACGGACTCCAACAATGCAGCCGAATACGAGGCCCTTCTACATGGCCTCCGGATGGCAATCTCCATGGGTATTCAACGCCTAGAGGTGCGCGGGGATTCAAACCTCGCAATATCCCAAGTAAATGGAGACTTTGACGCCAAGGATCCGAAAATGGCAGCCTACCGTAACGCCGTCCTAAAAATGTCAGCACGGTTCGAAGGACTCAAATTCCACCATGTAGCCCGGGATAATAACCAGGCAGCAGACGTGTTGGCAAGCATCGGCGCAAAATGCGACGCCGTCTCTCCAAACATCTTCCTGGAACGGCTCTTTAAGCCATCCGTATTATGGGAAGAAGAGTCCGGAAATAACAACCCGGAACTAACTGCACCACCCAACACAGAACATTCTGACACAGTCGGTGGCTCAGCCAATGAAATAACACCTTCAGCCCACGAAATAATGGCAGTAATTGCCCTGTGGACGGAGCCATTTCTAGCCTACTTAATCAGGCAGGAACTTCCCGAAGACCAAAATGAGGCCCGCTGCATAGTTCGGCGATCTAAAGCCTACAAGGTCCATGAGGGAGAACTTTATAAGAAAAGTCCAACCAGAGTCCTTCAAAGGTGTATCTCCGAAGCGGAAGGGCGAAATCTCCTGGCTGAAATTCACGCCGGACTCGGCGGGCACCCACTACAAGAAATATGTCAACTAGTGACCTTCTCTTAGTGACCCTAGTTGAATTGGTTGTAAATCCATGGACATTTCGCTTAGAAGGGCTCAAACCCTGAATTGCCTTAGACCAAATGGCCATAAAAGCAGACAAGAGTGGTCCATGACCTTATTTCTACCTGATTACGACCAATATAAATGGTCATGAGGTTGTGAACGTGGATGCATTAGTACTTATTGCTATGACTAGGCGCCACCTCATCAGTTTTGCCTATGTGTCATGTCCATGTGTCAATTTTTGCCCTAGGTTGTGAAGCAACCTATATTTCTGTTATTCCAAAAATTCCCAAAAATTATCATAAATTGTTTGGATCATACCTTCATCAAATATGTCAAAAACCTTCCTTGCCTAGTTCAAAAATAACTCAACAATATTAATTTTCCTATTCTGTTCAGAGCAGCACTTTGTGAAGGAAGTGTTATTTATATATTCTTGATTTCCCTAAAAATTTGTGAAGACATTCTTCTTAGTATATGATCATCCTCAGCCAAAACTCACGACCATTGGCCATGTGCATTTCCCGTACCGCTAATCAAACACTTGGCTGCTAATTCATGTTTGAGCATAGTTCGGTCTCCTCATGAGAATCTTATATTATAATTTTCTTCCTAGCACCTACCTGGGGAGTGTTCAACCCACTAGACATGCCTAGGCCTCCCAGAATACATGGCAATGCCACGGTCACATGGTGACCATGCGGCGGGCATGCGAGCTTACGCGCTCTAGAGTTGGGGCCCTCGGCCACCGTGCAAACCTCGATATCTCGCCACCAAACCATGTATTTCTGATTAAATAGATACTTATGTACCTAGAAATGATTTTTGAAAAAAATAAAGAGTAAACTATGAGGCAGCTGCAGTTCAAATTTGACCCGCTTCCTACTGAATCGGTGGGAATTTGTCTTTTTCACCAGAGGTGGATCAAAACTTTTGACACCCAAACATTTTGTCAATTGTGCATTAAATATGGCCTAGTATTTTATAAATTTATTAGGTCCAATTTTGCAACAAATATATGGTAGGTCCTTCACAAAAAAACTCATTGCGGGCACTCGAAAAATGGAAAATGTATTTTCCATGAAAACAAAATGAAAACTCCCTTAGGAAACATTGTTTGGAATTCCAATATGCACCCTTGTGCACCATATGAGATCATTTGAACAAACTATGCCATGAATGTGGCCATAAGATTGATCATTTGGCTTGAAAGCCATGAATCTTCATGCATGATAGCTTATTTCTAAGAACACTTTTTAAAATAATTGCCGTATTACAAGTTTATTATTTTTCCTGGAAACTTAGTCACATATAATGACACAATCCGAAGGTTTTCCAATTTTTTGATTTGTTTTGATTTTTTTATGCCCGTTTCAAAATGCGATCAAAACGGCGGGAATGACCGTTCCTAGCTAGTGGTTGAATCTTTGAATTTTTTTGGTGTTTCTCTGATTAAATAGATACTTATGTACCTAGAAATGATTTTTGGAAAAAATAAAGAGCAAACTATGAGGTAGCTACAGTTCAAATTTGACCCGCTTCCTACTGAATCGGCAGGAATTTATCTTTTTCACCATAGTTGGATCAAAACTTTTGACAACCAACCATTTTGTCAATTTTGCATTAAATATGGCCTAGTATTTTATAAAATTGATTAAGTACAATTTTGCAACAAATATATGGTAGGTCCTTCACAAAAAAAACTCATTTCGAGCACTTGAAAAATGGAAAATGTATTTTCCGTGAAAAGAAAATGAAAACTCCCTTAGGCAACATTGTTTGTAGTTCCAAGATGCACCCTTGTGCACCATATGAGATCATTTGAACAAACTATGCCATGAATGTGGCCATAAGATTGATCATTTGGCTTGAAAGCCATGAATCTTCACGCATGATAACTCATTTCTGAGAACACTTTTTTAAAATAATTGTCGTATTACAAGTTTATTATTATTCCTGGAAACTTGGTCACATATAATGACACAATTCGAAGGTTTTCCAATTTTTTGATTTTTTTTGAATTTTTTATGCCCGTTTCAAAATGCGGTCAAAACGGCGGGCTTGACCGTTCCTAGCTAGTGGTTGAATCTTGGAATTTTTTTGGTGTTTCTCTAATTAAATAGATACTTATGTACCTAGAAATGATTTTTGGAAAAAATAAAGAGCAAACTATGATGCACCTGCAGTTCAAATTTGACACGCTTCCAGCTCAATCATCGAGAATTTGTCTTTTTCACCAGAGGTGTATTAAAACTTTTGACACCCAACCATTTTGTCAATTGTGCATTAAATATGGCCTAGTATTTAATAAAATTGGTTAGGTCAAATTTTGCAACAGATGTATGGTGGAACCTTCACAAAAAACTCATTTTGGGCCCTCGAAAAAATGGAAAATGAATTTTCTGTCCAAAGAAAATGAAAACTCCCTTAGGCAACATTGTTTGGAATTGCAAGATGCATCCTTGTGCACAATATGAGATCATTTGAACAAACTATGCCATGAATGTGGCCATAAGATTGATCATTTGGCTTGAAAGCCATGAATCTTCACACTTGATAGCTCATTTCTGAGAACACTTTTTTAAAATAATTTCCGTATTACAAGTTTATTATTTTTCCTGGAAACTTGGTCATATATAATGACACAATGTGAAGGTTTCCAATTTTTTGATTTTTTTTGAATTTTTTATGCCCGTTTCAAAATGCGGTCAAAACGGCGGGCATGACCGTTCCTAGCTAGTGGTTGAATCTTGGAAAACTTTTGATGTTTCTCTGATTAAATAGATACTTATGTACCTAGAAATTATTTTTGGAAAAAATAAAGAGCAAAATAAGAGGCACCTGCAGTTCAAATTTGACCCGCTTCCAACTGAATCAGTGGAAATTTGTCTTTTTCACCAGAGGTGGATCAAAAACTTTTTACACCCAACCATTTGGTCAACTGTGCATTAAATATGGCATAGTTTTTTATAAAATTGATTTGGTCCAATTTTGCAACAAATATATGGTAGGTCCTTCACAAAAAAACTCATTTCGGGCATTCAGAAAATGGAAAATGAATTTTCCGTGGAAAAAAAATAAAAGCTCCCTTAGGCAACATTGTTTGCCATTCCAAGATGCACCCTTGTGCAAAATATGAGATCATTTGAGCAAACTCCCTTGATTTGGTTCAATTTTGCAACATAGATTTGTAGGCATTTAATTTTTTTCCAGAAATTTGGGTCCAAATTTTGGATATTTGAGCGCAAGCCAGCCAACCAATGAGAACCGAGGAACCACGTCCACGCGGATCACCAAGTTGGACACGATCTGAGCCATCCATCACGCGCCCATCCAACGGTGGATCTTCTCCTGAAAGACCAAAACCCTAACCCACCTACCCACCCACCCTTTCCTTCTCCAGATCCAATCGAGGCTGCCGCGCCGTCCTCTCCCTTGTCGCGACCTAGTCTCCGCCACCGCCGCCATCCCCACCCACCACCACCGCCCCCACCCACCGCCGAACTCGTCTCCGCCATCCCCCTCCCCTCGCCTTCATCCGGCGTGCGTGCGTGCGTCCAATCGGCCCCAAAAATGAAGACACGGGGCTTGCTCCTCCTCGTCCCACCCAATCGCCGCCGCCGCCGACCTCCTCCCTCTCCCCCAATCCCAACCCAACTGGCGGCGAGCTCGTCTTCCCGAGGCCCATCCTCTGCCCTCCATCCCACCGCTGGCGCCCTTAGTCTCTCCTTCATCTCCCTATGCTCCAGATCGGGGGGCCGCGGCCGTGCACCCAGATCGAGAGGGGAGGCCGTGTCGCTCCTGCCACGGCCGGATCCAAGGCCAAACCCGTGGGGTCCTGCTCGGGCTCCTCGCAGGGGCCACGGCGGCGGGATCCACAACCACGGCGGGTCCGAAACCTAGCCGCCGCAGTGGGTCACCGGCACGACCCCCGCACCTCCGACGGGCAACGACACCAAGGGTCGCTCTACGCGGGCCTTCATCAGCACCAGCTTCACCACCGGGACCTCCAGCCTCCTCCTCCGGCGTTCATCTGCATCAGGGCAGGTAACCCCGCCAATCCCCTTTCATTGTGCTCTCTTGGTGATGCAAAATCCGATTCTTCTTGGCCACTGAAACTCGAGCAGTTCTTCAGTTAGTCAGTATGCACGCATTAGAAACAACCTGATTTTTAAATTTAGAGCGCACATGTGGGCACTAGTTTGTTCCTATCCCAGTATCAGAACATGATTAGCACCAGGTGAATTGTTCTCTTGGACTATGGGTACTTCATGTAGTAAGTAACAAGGAGTGGGAGATGGGACTACATTTGTAAGTACTTTTATTAAGAAAGATGCACACCTGAAGGCTTTATGACATTTACCAGTTGCGCACCTGCAATTCTTCCCTTAGTAATACCGATTTTGTTCTGTCTGCACCCTGTCGTCTTCCTCCACGGGGGTCCTGGGCTGGCACTTCGCCCGGCAACTGTGGATTCTTCAGTCCGGAGTTCTACAGGATCGTGTTGTTCGACCAGGTTGGTTTTGTTTTGATCCCCTCGTGTGTCTGTTCACCGGTGTTCCTAGGAGACCGTGGTGCTTAATCTGCGTGTGTTTGATTGTAGAGAGGCACTGGAAGAGCACTCCCTATGCTTGTCTATAGGAGAACACCACCTGGGACTTGGTGGCTGACATTGAGAAGGTCAGGCAGCACCTCGACATTCCAGAGTGGCAGGCAACTGCAAATACATCTTCTTTTGTCGACTGCAACATATACCCAGCTGTAAAGAAACCACTTGAAAAATATATTTAAGAGAGCCGGGCAGTTCGTGTAGATTTTCTTGCATTTGTGCATAGCTATTGATCATGAATGTTGCAATGCAAGTTATTAAAAGAATGATGATACCTCTTAATGCCTTGTCTTTTGATAAACTAGCTAGCTAGTCAAGCATTTATTTTTAAGTTTGATACTAGTTCCTGAAGTGTAAGATAACATGGTGGCATCAGATGTGTGTTCTGACTTGTGGCTGATTACTAGATGGATACATGCAGCTAGCTAGAAACCTAGTAGTACTAATAAGAATATATGTGTTTAATTCTCTCCCTATACCTTGTGATTGATTCTAGGTATATACAGATGCCATCTCTGTCTGGCAACATATGGACCTGATTACATTCAGGTGCATATACTATACTTGAACAATCATTCATAGTGTGGTGTTTCAGCTAGGAATGTTGATTAATTCAGCATGCTTATGATTAATTCAACTTGTTTTTTTATATCAGGTGCTCATTGAGCTGTCTAAGAACAAGTAGATCATCATTTCACCATCTTCGGCCGCCCCAGGGTATGTCATCTCTTTGGCCTCTTCCAGCACTTCTTCTTTGTTCCTGACTATAAAACTTGATGCATGTGCCTTGTTCTAAAGTAGAAAATCACTAATAGCTTGTACTATCCATCTGTTGCGTTAACTTGCTCTATGATGGTACTTGACCATTTGCAAAATATATCTCAGTTTTCGCTGTTATGAGAATGTTACATGCATGGTTTCCTGTTAAATCTAAAGTACAGCAGCAAATTTTCATCGTTATGAGAATTTTATATTCACGGATTCACTTGATTATGTTTCTAACTTTTCATAATTTATTATTTGCAGATGTTGGCCTTCATTCTTCAAAAGTTGGGTGTACAAGAGCTCTAGGAAGAAGAATCCCGAAGAAAAACCACACCCAGCAATGCGTTTTTAGCTCACCGGAGATAGTTCTGTGTGAAGCTAGTTATGTGTATATATAGTTGTATTTTATAGCTAAATACTAGATTTGTACTATGTACTTTGCTTGGCTGTTGTAATGTAATCTCAGTTTTTGGTGTACTTTGATTTGTACTTTGATTGTAATGTACTTTGCTTGGCTGTTGTATGAAATATTATGCCTTATTGGCTCTTTTTGAATCACATTATCTAATTGCAGAAATATAGAACTGACTTGTGGTAATTGCTTCCCATTTGACTAGTGGGACCTACTTTAAAATGGAAAAGAAATAAAAGAAAACTGACAAATGGGCTGGAAAAAGGCCGAGGCCAAAAAAAAGTGCAGTGTAAAATTCTGTTGCCCAAAAAATAGAAGTCTGTTGGGCTTGGCCCATGTAGCTGACCAAATTTGAAAGGAAAAAAACAATAAATGGGCTGAATTGTTGGGCTCGGCCCATGTAAAACACTGAATCGGACCGGGCTGATTCCTATCCACGTCAGCTTGCCATGCTGGATGCCTACGTGGTCTGGGGATGTTGCTTGTAACCAAAAATTTGATCGTGGAACCAACGACCTTTTACACATCGCAAAGAAGGTCGCTATAGTCAGTTTACGACCGCCAGCTTTTGACCTTCTGTTTTTGGTCACAAAAAGGTCGCAAATGAAAAACTATGACCTTTCAGTGACCAATAGTGGTGGTCACAAGTTGACATATTTCTTGTAGTGACCATGCTGCAGCCCGGGCCCTTGTAGGCAAGGCCTTCCGTACAGGATTTTATTGGCCGACAGCCCGGGCAGATGCTCAGGACTTAGTCCAATGATGCGTTGGTTGCCAGCTCTTTGCTAATCAAAGCCACATGCCACCCACCGCCCTCAAAACTATACCCATCACTTGGTCGTTCGCGGTCTGGGGGCTTGACATGGTTGGACCCCTTAAAGGGGGAACCCACAAGCACAAATACTTATTGGTCATGGTGGACAAATTCACCAAATGGATAGAGGCCAAGCCGGTTAAAACTGCAGAATTCAGACCTGTGATAGACTTCATATCCGGGGTAGTACACTATTTTGGCGTCCCCCACAACATCATCACTGATAACGGCACGAATTTCACGGCTGACGAGGTTAAACTCTGGTGCAAAAACATGGGCATCAAGCTCGACTACGCTTCAGTCTACCACCCTCAAACTAACGGTCAAGTGGAATGAGCAAATGGTCTAATCATGAGCGGCATTAAACCCAGATTAGTGCGGTCCCTCACAGAATCTAACACGCACTGGGTAGAGGAGCTCGACTCCGTACTCTGGGGGCTGCGGACCACGCCAAAATGCACTACCGGATTCACACCATTTTTTCTGGTATACGGCGCCGAGGCAGTTTTGCCCTGCGATATAATTCATGACTCACCTCGCGTGCGCATGTACGAAGAAAGAGAAGCCGAGTTGGATCGGCAGGACAGTTTGGATGCCTTAGAGGAGGAGCGCGACGTGGCAAAATCCCGTTCTGCATTCTATCAGCAGCAGGCTCGAAGATATCAAAGAAGAGAAGTACGGGCCAAAACATACAACGTTGGCGAGCTAGTTCTACGCCTGCCGGACAAGAAAAAGGACAAACTTAAGCCCAAGTGGGAAGGTCCCTTCATCATCGACCAAGTCCTTACCGGCGGTGCATACCGTCTATGCAACGCATCTAACAACCGACTCGAGCCAAACCCATGGAACGCAGCCCGTCTCCGAAGATTCTACGCCTAGCGCCGGACTCAGAGTTCGTCTCCCTCCTCCGCCCACCTTTCATATTTTTTCGATGTATTTTTTTCCCTCCTTTTTCCTCCCTCTTTCAGTATAAGCCTCTTGAGGGCTGATCTGCGCTTTGTTCGCACTCACTCGATGTGCTACTCGCACTCGTTATACCTGGGGGCTTCTTTAACAGAAGCTTATCTATATGGGCTTCATGCCCAATACATGTGTCATACTTCTGCATGTACCTTTTACTCACCATTATATGCATCGATATGACTTAAGTTTTGGCCAAGCCAGGTTGCCTGGCTCCTGTGCTTACCCCTGCGTCCCCGTTTGTTCGGCTAGGAGGTAAAGGGAGCACCTCTGTGATTGTTACTGCCGGGTCAGCCGGATGTGTACCTCAGACTGGGTGAAGCCGAAGGCTAGCGTTCTTAAAGGAATATTTGGTCGATGACCTGAAAGATGATTTATTACTTATTCATTTATCTGCCCCCAGATGCTTTTCCTGCTCTTTTCGCAGTCCGGTCATGCACTTTAGGGCATGCCTCCCAGGGAAAGGAACCCCTAACGGAACTATTCTCCCTGGAAGATGTTTCTTACTAACCATGTAATATAACATAGCTAGTTGGGCACTTGTCGGATAAAGCACTTATGACCCCTACGCCTTGTCTCCATGCATGCCCCGGTTTTTTTATAACCGTAAGGGTATTCGGACACACTCCGGACTGTTGGGTCCCGAGGTTGAAGCGAAAAGGTCCGCAAAGACAAACGATCTACAATCCGGCTAGAAGGCATTTTACATGTCATTTTAAATTACATCGTCAAATTAACTGATTGTACTCCTCTTCAATCCCATCTAACAGGCTGTCTAATTTACAGTCCTATTGGGAATATTTCGCGGCCAACTCTACTTGGCCGTACATCAGGCTCACAGGGATCTCCTTCCCATCGGGCCCCGTAGGTCCGACCTCGGCCATGTGGTTTGGATCAGACTTCGGGTACCGCGTCTTCACCATGGCCCAGGCCTCCCTGGCGCCTTGACGGCACGCTGATATCTTCCACAGACGGAGACGCCGCCGCACTCCCTGAAGCTTCTCAACAAGCCCTCCAAGACCCTCGGGTAGGGAGACGGAAGGCCATAAGGCCTGAACGACGCCGCTCATCGCCTGCCGAACACGTTCGTGCAGTTGTAGCAGCTCGGGAAGAGGGTCTCCCGTGGAACCAGGCATCTCCTCCGCCAGACGACCCGTGAGCACACCTACAGACATATTTCTGTCAATCGACTTCCTCGACGAACTCTTCTTTTCAAAAGAGTTTGCTCAAGCACTTACTATAAATGTCGCGACGAAGCCGCTGATTCTCCTTTACAGAGTTAGACAGCTGGACCCGAACATCTTTTAGTTCTTCGCCCAGCTGGGTGTTGGCATCTTGGAGTTTGTTCCTCTCCTGCTGCACCCTCATAAGCACCTTCTCGCCGGCCTTCAGCTGGCGCAGCACATGTTGCTTGTCCGGATCTAGTCCGGCACCCTCTGCAATATTATTGTCAGATTATACACAAGCCGCACTTCATAAAGTATTTCTCTTTTCGAAATATGAATTACCAGAGGGGGTCTCTGTGGCTCCCCCGGCAGCGGCCAGTGCGGCCTCAAGTTGGGCCTTGCATTCTTGAAGCTCCTGGGACAGGTGGGTATTCTTCTCTGTTAGATCCTGCATAACAAATGATCCTTAAATTAGTTAGTTTAACTATTTTAAGTCTCGGGGGCTACCGGCATATATAACTATTAAAACTCCTCACCCGTATGTCTTTTACATACTGCTCCGTGGCTCTGGTTAAACCATCTTGAGCAGCACGGAGGTGCGTGTCTCCCGCATTAAAGGCATTCAACGCCTCTGGGGAGAAACTCGCGTCACAAAGAACTGTCCGACGGCGCCTGTGATTCATGGCGCTCTCCACCTCAGACCTGGTGGCGGACAACCTATCAGCATCCTCCGTTGGAGGAGCATCCGGCTCGTGCCTTGCGCTCGCCTCCCTCTCCGGACCAGGCGTTGGAGCCTGGCTGGCGGAGGCTCGGTTGGCAACCTCTCCGGACTCAGTCCGGCGAGCACTCTTTCTCCTGGAAGAATCGCGAGCATTAATATACCTCCCAGGGGTCTTTCCCTTAAAGGACAATGGTGCGCCATACCTTTGCGGTGACGCTTCGATTCGCGTCGCACTCCTCTTCCGCCTGCTGGGCCGTACTGACCCTGGTTGGTCGGTCGCCGCGGGCTCGGCTTCCCGCCGTAAAGGCACCTCCTGCGAAGCACCGTTGGCACACGGTGGTCAGAAATAAGCATTAAAAGGTAACGATGTCAGGACTTCGGTCGTACTCACCTGGGAAGCCGGGGATAAACCGGGGTAGTCAGCCGTAATGGCGACTAGAGCGTTGTCTATGCTGAGCTGGTGGAACACCCCGTAAATCAGTTCCACCGTTATGTCTGGATCTTCTCCGGCGGCCGGATCAAGGGATCTTCCCGGATCCTCGGGTTGTGGAGTCGGGCTTTCTATGCCCTCCACATCCCAGTGCAGTTCCTGCGTCGAAATCATAAAGTAAGACACTTATCTTTGAAAGCACGGATCAGATATATAAATGTCCGCTTACCCACCTCCGAGGGTTATTCATGGAGAATCCATTCAATGGACTCGTGTGGAGGAAGTCCTCCTTCTCCCCCTTGTACAAGCCGGACAGGATCTTCACCAGATCGGCGGCCGATCCCGGCCCCTTGCGTCCATGACGGGTGGCGTCATTCTCCCCGTTGAAATCCCACATGGGGTGGCCCCTATATTGGAGCGGCTGCACCCCTCGCATAATGCATGTGGCCATGACTCCAATCATGGTTAATCCAAAATGGGCCAGTAACCGTATCCGGCCCATCAGATAGTGGACGCTCCTATCATCTTCCCGTTGAGGGTCCCGCGGGCGCCAACTCAGGCGTTTCTTCAGAGGAGCGCTGCTAAACTCCGGGAGGTCGATCCAAACTGGATCCGGCAGCGGGGCGTCTTCCATATAAAACCACTCCGAAGGCCAGTCTTCGGATGCCTTCTTCGGGGTTCCGGATAGATATCCGATCCTGGCGATGCGCCATATTTCGGCTCCGCCCACTTGATATATCGACCCCTCGTGAGAAGGGGGTACGAGGCAAAACAGTCTCTTCCATAGTGCAAAATGGGGCTCGATGCCCAAGAACAGCTCACAAACAGCTACAAAGCCCGCGATGTGCAAAATGGAGGCAGGTGTGAGGTGGTGAAGTTGGAGTCCGTAGAACTCCAGGAGCCCCTGGAGAAACGAATGTATGGGAAATCCGAGTCCCCTTATTAAGTAAGGGACGAAGCATACCCGCTCTCCTTTGGAGGGATTGGGGACGCTCTCCGCATGCTTCCCACCCTTGTAGGTGGCCAGTCCGGCTCGAACCGGAACCATAAAGGCTGGGGGAAGGTATCCCTCTGCTTGGAGCGTCACTAACTCGCTATGCGGGACTGAGCATCTCCTCCAATCTCTCGGTTGAGGACTGGGAGCGCGAGAAGAGGAGTCGCGTCGACTATCCATGTTGGAATGGATTCTTGTCAGATGCGCTTCGATGAGTACTTGCGGAAGGAGGATGGTGTGATTCGGATCTGGATCCACGCCTCCCTTATAGGCGGCTTATTCGCGCAGCTAGGGGGGCAAAACGTAAAAATACCCTGGCTTTTCGCATTCATACAACGCGTGGAAGAGGGTCATTATTGGACGTGGAAGCCAAGGAGCGCAACATTTATGAAGAAACCGGACACTATTCGGCTAACACATGGAACATGGAGGAGAACCCGCCTTGCAAACGCCAAAGACAACATACGCGCCGGACTCGTCGTCATTGAAGCCTGGTTCGGGGGCTACTGAGGGAGTCCTGGACTAGGGGGTGTCCGGATAGCCGAACTATCATCATCGGCCGGACTCTAAGACTATGAAGATACAAGATTGAAGACTTCGTCCCGTGTCCGGATGGGACTTTCCTTCGCGTGGAAGGCAAGCTTGGCGATACGGATATGTAGATTTCCTACCATTGTAACCGACTCTATGTAACCCTAGCCCTCTCCGGTGTCTATATAAACCGGATGGCTTTAGTCCGTAGGACGAACAACAATCATACCATAGGCTAGCTTCTAGGGTTTAGCCTCCTTGATCTCGTGGTAGATCTACTCTTGTAATACCCACATCATCAATATCAATCAAGCAGGACATAGGGTTTTACCTCCATCAAGAGGGCCCGAACCTGGGTAAAACATCGTGTCCCTTGTCTCCTGTTACCATCCGCCTAGACGCACAGTTCGGGACCCCCTACCCGAGATCCGCCGGTTTTGACACCGACAGGCGCCTTAAACGGGCCTCAACGCCCGGGCTGACCGGCACCCCTCAAATCCAGCAAAAAATAGGGCGGATATGGGGGCGCCCGGCCGCGTCCGCGACGTTGGACCCAACAGCTCGACCCCACCGTAAATTACACAAAATCCACCTAACCCTTCCTCCTCATCCTCCTCATCCTCCTCCTCCTCCTCCTCCCACCATCCTCCTACCTTTCTCGTGCCCGAGGCCTCTTGGATGAGCATGCAAATAAGTGGCTTGCGAATAAGAAGAAGGAGATCAATGAGTGTAGGGAGTACAAGGCGGTGAGGGCGGCAGCGGCAACAGAGCAAGCGTCCAGGATGCAAGCGAAGCAGGCAACCCAGATGCAGACGGAGCATGTGGCAAGGATGCAGGCGGAGGTATGTGGATTTGAGGATCGACATTTGAGGTATGTAGATGTTCGACGCAACATACGAGGGGCCGACGGACGCACCCGCGGGCGTATAGGGTCCGGATTTGTAAGTCCAGTTGTAGATGCTCTTAGGCACATGTAGACATGTTTGGTTTCTTCTCTTATTTTTATTGCCGACGGACGCACCCGCGGGCGTATAGGGTCCGGATTTGTAAGTCCAGTTGTAGATGCTCTTAGGCACATGTAGACATGTTTGGTTTCTTCTCTTATTTTTATTGCGGGGAAGGAAAATTCATTCATCAAGTAATGTAGTTACAATGAGCGGCAATGATACTTGCAACACTTCTTCTTCGATACAACCCCCTTAGACACATCGACGGGCCAGATCTGTCCATACCCCTTCATAAGAAAGGGTAGGATGTTCCTTTTATGAAATACACCGCCCGGACCGTATAACAGGAAGCAGTAAACTGGGCCGACCCAGCAGCAAACGAATGTGCGCAGTGGAACTGCTGTGTAGTGGACTTGTGGTGAAACAGTGGAAAATCCTAAAAAAAATATTCAAGCAAGAATCAAACACAAGACCTCCCACAATAACACAAACGAGTACAACCACTACAATGAGCCAGCCATCTTGATTAATTGGCAGCGCGGCGTTTTAAGAACTATGACCAGTGACATATTTGACCATTCTTTTGGATATTAGAACGTGACTTTTTAAAAAGTGGACATTTTTTCAAATTGTAAACAAAAGTTTTAAAATTCCAACAATTTTTCCAAAAAGTGGAACATGTTTATAACTCCGAACCAATTTAAAATTATGAGACTTTTTTAAATTCTGACAATTTTTTCAAACATAAACTATTTTGAAACTTGAAAATGCGACCATTTTTTATATTTTCGAAATTTATTGAAAATATGAATAAATAAATATGTTGAACATTTTTTTAAGTTTGCAATTTTGTAAAACATTAAGATTCATGAACCGTTTTAAACATTCCCGAAACAGGTAAAACCAGCCTAAAACCATCTAAAAGGTTCTAAAAACTGGTATTTGCCGAGGCAACAAAACAGATTAAGATGGGCTGGCTCATGTTCACTCGTATCGATTGGGTGTGTGGGAAACAACGACTATTTGACGTAATAAACGTCATATATAGTTTCCCCCAACAGGCGCCCGATTGGGTGTGTGGGAAACAATGACTTTTTGAAACTTGTTCAAACTATTTGAAAATTATTTGGAATACCCTAAAATGTTCCTGTTTTCAAATACTTTTTATAATTTTAAGAAAATTCTGGAATCTCAAAAAATATTTGTGATTTCGAATATTTTGTTCACAAATAGAAGAAATGCTTGTGTTCAAAAAATGATAGTTTTATAGAAAAGTACGTTGTTTCCTATTATTGTTCAAAATTTCCATCAATTGTTGGGAATTTGTTATCAATTGTGAAAAAGGTGTTTAAACTTGTAAAATTTTGATACACAAATTGAAATTTCAAAATTGTTCGCAAATTTCAAGAGATGGTTAGTTCACAACAAAATGTTCGTGTTGGTTGATAATGGTAGAAATTACAAATAACAGAAGCTTCCAAATTGGGAAAAACTACATGCTCACGGGACTTGTGTCTGGCCTAGTCTAGCACACTCCTCTCAACTAGTGGTTTTTTTTTACTATAGATAAATGACCCCAACTTTTTTCAGCAGCCTGGTACGCGCACATGAGGCATCCATGCCAGCTTTGAACGACTTCCGATATCGTTTGCATGTTGCGATATGTCCGACCATTTATCGGTCCTTTTTCACCAAGAAAACTCCAGAAAATAATTTTTTTTTGAAAACTCAAACAACTTGGCATGGTGCCTAGAATTGGCCATATAAGCTCATGGAATAAATTTGGGTCATGTGATGGATGCCGAAAAAATGGTCTCAAACGGACCCTTCTCGCCTACCCAAACACTCTCCATTGAATATGGTCTATTTTTACATGCATGAAACGATTTAACTTTTGTCAGCAGGTGGGCATGCCCATGGTAGGCATCCATGCCATGTTAGAATGAATTCCTACACCATGTGCAAGCTTCATCATGTCAGACCATTTATTGACCATTTTTCACCGAGAAAACTCCAGAAAATACAAAAATTGTCGAAAACTCAAACAACTTGGTATGGCGCTTTGAATGGGTCATACAAGGCCATGAAAAAACGGACCCAACTTTTGAAAGAAGGTGGGCATACCCGTGGTAGGCATTCATGCCAGGTTTGAGACTTCATTGGAAATCTCAGGATAGGCCTCAACTTTTGCAAGCAGGTTGGATGCCCATGTTAGGCATCCATGCCATGTACAAATGAATTTCGACACCGTATGCAGGTTGTGTCACTATCAAATGGAGCCTCCTGGCCTACCCGGACAACCTATGTTGCAGATGTTGTTTTTTGAGACATTCTTGAAATGATCACAACTTTTGCTAGCAGGTGGGCCTGCCTGTAGTAGGCATCTATGCTAGGTTTGAAAAATATATTTAAAATCATAATTTAGGTACGTACTTAAAACTGTTTTAAAAGTTTTTAACATAACTAATAAATAATAAGGGACAAAATTGAAAACTCTAAAGGCTTTCTAAAAAATATTTAATAAATATTTGAAGGAAAAAATAATTTAAACTCACAATTTAATCACCTGGTCCAATCTCGTCAACAACTTCACCGTGTCAGTTCACAAAGCACCCTCGGTCGGCAGTGGCTATGAGCTTATAAAATAAAGAACGTAAGGAAGCAAGCACATGGATACCAGACTTGAAGCTAATATTATGGAGAATACAGAATACATGTAAAATGAGAATATGAAGCCTATGATTTTGGAGATGGGAATGAAGAAAATATTTAGGTCATTGGAAACATGTTATACAGACCAAAGAAACATGACAATTTTGAGTTCATGTGGAGGCAAAATTTGAACGTTGTTTTGGTGCACTGTAAATGAATAGAGACGAATTTTTTTGGTGTCTTTTTAGTTGGAAGTAAATTTTGGTAACATTGGACACAAATTTCGCTAGATTGATTATTTTCTTTTAAAATCTTGAATTAGTTTTCTAAGATTTATTTTGCTTCCTTAAATCAGTTATTTGTTTCCCAACTCATGTGATCTATGGGCAGTTATTAGTTTCCAACAATCACATCAGGGAAAAGCTTTGTTGGCGCACGTTCTATGGCACTTCCAATCGGATTTATGTGTGAGTTTCTAAAAAACGAATGATGATTAAGTGGTCTGATCTGATCCCTAGCGGTTCTCTTTTTTAGCATCACATCTGCCGCATGAACAAGAAGAATCAAATGTTGTAGGTAAGGGCATGTACAATGGTTGATAAGATAGTCTTATCTTAAGTTTTGCACGCAATCTAGAAATGACAAAAAAAAAGTATACAATGGGTCATCTCTTAGCCTTATCTTCAATAACTAGCAATTCCTAAAATCGTGGTGAGACATATTATGCTAAGAGATCATCTCTTGTCTTGTCTTAAGTAAGAGAAGACAAGTCTTTTCTTACGAATTCTCTCTCCTCCACCCTATCATTTGCCCTACATGGCACTCACTCTTAAGATAGCACCATTGTACATGCCCTAACACAAGAGCCCGAGGTGTTCCAGTTGGTTACTGCCAGTGGAGGGTGGATTGGTCTAGAGAGGTAACGAGTTGGTATCTCCCTACCAGCATCTATTTTTGAATGTTAAGGAAAATATTAATGGGCGAGCCCAGGACACAAAAATGTAAAAGAAAATATTAATGGGCCGAGCCCATGACGCGTGGAGGCGTCTGTTAGCATAGAGTTGGGCTCTCCAAATGAACAAACATACGACGTATACGTCTCAGCGGACAACCCATCATACATACAAAAACACATTTTTCACGTCGGAAACACATACGATGGTTGTTGCATGTGATTTCGTCCAATCAACCAGCTCCATTGGGAAAAGAAAAACAATGCAGCATGTTGTCTAGCGAAGACACATCAGATCGTATGTACAAGAACACCCAAACCCCCATAGCTGGTGGGGCGGCAGACCATGTCCCAGTTGACTTAACATTTGGCACCGGTGGTATTGTCAGAGCCGGACCAAAGAAAAGCTCGCTCAATCTTGTTGAGGTTGTCAAGGGAACCCTGAGGGACAATGAGTGGTGTGATGGAGTACACAGCCTGGGAGGTGATGACAGATCGAACAAGGGCCGTGCGCCCAATGGTGGTGATGTTCTGCCCATCCCAGGTGACCAATTTTCCAGCTGCCTTGTCCTGGAGGTATTGGAAGTCAACTTTCTTCAGTCTCCAAACCGAGAGCGGGAGGCCCAAGTATTTGATAGGGAAAGACGCCCTGGTCGCCGGGATGCTGCTGAGAATGCTCACAAGATCAAGGTTGGCGCATCGAATGGGAACGACAGAGCTTTTGTGGAAGTTGGTGCAAAGGCCCGTGACGTCTCCAAAGCCTTTTAAGATGGTTGCAAGGTTGTCAATATCACTCTTAATTGGCGCCATGAACACGGCAGCGTCATCCGCATAGAGGGAGGTTCTGACCATTGTACCTCGGCCACGAATCTTATGAATGATTCCCTTGCGCGTAGCCAAGTTGAGGATCTTGTGCAACGGGTCAATTGCGAGCACGAAGAGCAGAGGCGAGATGGGGTCTCCTTGGCGAAAACCACGTCCATGCCTGATGGGGGGCCAGGCAGGCCGTTGAGGAGGAAGCGCGAGGACGAGGAGGAAAGCAATGCCGGAATCCAATTTCTGAATTTATCAGGGAACCCCATGCATTGCATGAGATCCAAGACATACTCCCATCGGACTGAGTCAAAAGCCTTTTTGATGTCCTGCTTGAATAATAGAGCTGGAGTCTTGCACTTGTGCAGCCGACGAGCGAAGTTGCGAGCATACATGAAATTATCATGGATGCTTCTCTTCTTGATAAATGCACTCTGCGCATTGGAAACGAGAGCATCCATGAGCGGCGCTAGGCGCATGGACAACACCGACAAATTTGCTCGTGCTTTGAGGCTCAGATGGCTTTGGTTTGAATGGAAAGAGCCGTCCAAGCTCTGGGTCGGCCTGGGCAACCCTTGCACCGAGGAGGACCGTGATTTTTTTCTACGCCTCCACTTCCATCATCGTGGGCAATGGGGCCAAAACGCCTTTTTGGGACTCCCCCTGGCTGCTTGGCCGCAAGCCGAAGGACATTGCACCTCTCGTCTTTGAGGCCTCGAGGAGAAAGAACTGGAAGGTGCGAGAGGCTATTACAGAGAATGCTTGGATGCTTACGATCAGACGAGACATCACCATCACTGGCGAGCATGTGCAGGAATTTTTCACCCTCTGGATGCTCATCCATGACATACACCTCGACATCCACTCTGAGGATGACATCATTTGGAAGCACTCTTCGGATGGCTCATATTCGGCGTCCACTGCATACAAGGCACAATTTCTCGGTTTGACGCTTTCTCCCATGGACTCCTTGGTCTAGAAAATGTGGGCGCCCCCAAAGGTCAAATTCTTCTCTTGGTTGGCCTTACAAGATCGGATTTGGACCGCCGACAGGCTAGAGCGACGTGGCTGGGACAATTGCGGTCTTTGCCCGCTCTGTAAGCAGGTGCAGGAGTCGGGCGTCCACCTATTCGCCAAATGCCGCTTCACCTTGAGGCTTTGGCGGATGCTCATTGACAAGTATGGGCTCGCGCATCTGGACCCTTCTGACTGGCACCTTGAGGACTCCCTCCTCTCTTGGTGGGACAAGCGCACCAATTCGAGCATTCCGGATCGACGAGCCATGGCCTTCCTTACCATGCTCGTATCCTGGACAATTTGGAACGAAAGGAACGCTAGAGTCTTCCGCCACAAAGAGACGCCACCACCAATCCTTCTCAAGCTTATTATAGATGAGGCCAACCTATGGGTTACTGCAGGGGCTAAACAATTAGGGAAAATTGTATCGCGCGAGTAATTGTCATGCCATACTCCGGCCTTGTGTAACTCTACAAAACTCTATTCTCCTCTACTTTAATAGATGAGGCAAATCTTTTGCCTCCGTTTCGAAAAAAAAAGATCGTATGTACAAAGATCGTGTGCAAAGCAATTTCAATACAAAAATGGATACGATATGTGAAATGTCTATACTACCCTTTATACGTTTTAGAGGAGGGTTGTACCGAAGCGGGACTCTCTGATGTGTCTTTGCTAGACAACATGCTGCATACTACCCTTTATACGTTTTAAAGGGGGGTTGTACCGAAGCTATCTCGTCAGTGGGGTTTCACAGCCAACAGCCCAACATGCAGTTCGTTGTTGAATTCGTCCCATTTGAGCGAGAGTGTGGGTAGCAGAGTTCATGTTACGCTTGAGCTTAACTAGTTGAATCCTCCTTTCTTGAGACAGCAACAATCTGATCTCCATAATTCTGTTGCCCATGCGCTGATGCACAATCGGTCTCCGCCACAAGGTCCATCTCAGCAGGTCCAGCTAAGGGACAATACAATACCTTCATGGACTGCCGCCACTTGTGCTTCCAGCACATCAACGCAGTTCTGAAGTCATCTAATAGCATCGAGCATCACAGCCCCATTATGATCCTGGAGAAGCATGCCCGCCCCTGCCGTTAACGTTCCGTCGTTGGCCATGAGCGACCCATCCACATTGAGCTTTGCCCAGCCGGATACCGGCTGCTGCCACCATTCCGTAGGCAGTATAGGACTCATGTTGCATGCAGGTTCACCGAAATAATCAACTACGAATTTATCTTTGATTTGATCAGCCCCGGGGTGCTGCTGCAGCAGCAGAAGTGTCGTTATTTCATTATGCACATGCCACGCCCTACATGGTCATCGGAACCATGGTACGTTGAGTTTCAGTTAACTTCTCAAGGAGGTGAAACATCCACTCCGGCTCCCTGTCGTGAAGGTCATCAGCAACTTATTAGAGCATGATGAGCGTCCTCCACATCACTCCCACTTATAGTAAACCCTGCATGTGCTTGGACTTCTTTGTTGCTTCCGTGGCCAGAGCTTCGTGTGCAGCTTTCCATGCAAAGGCTCTTCCAAATGAGATCCCAGGCTCGTCGGCGGCCATTCCGCACGAGAGCTAGTCGCCCCTGCATCATTAGCATTCATTTGAATTTGTTTGGTTTCTTCAACCTCACGATATTGTAAGCCATTCCTATCAACTTGTTTGAATAAAGAGTCGTTACACCCCTAAAAAAACTGACTGTTTCAACCATCATTTTTTTTTGGCTTTTTGTTGTCGAGCGTATGCACCCACAGAGCTCCCTCTTTCAAAATAATTAAAGCAACAGAGAGGTAATCAGTATCAATGCCTTCCAAGGCTTGCACTGCCAGTTAGGAGCTCACTTCATCGAGTGAGATCTCTTGGGCAACAGTGATTGCATGCTTTGGACCGCTTTGGACAACAAAAACAGATCACCCCACACAAAGAAAACCAACACTTTCTGGCTTTCAGCTCAAAAGAAGCAAGAGGCCGAAATGCAAAAAAGGCAAGGGAGCGACGTGTGCTAGTGACAAATGGTGCAACCATCAACACATTTTTTTTCCTGAATATCTGTCTTTTTAGATAGTATATTTTTTATTTATCACTCTAATAAATAGAATATATTTAAAAACCTATTTCATGTGGCAACAACAAACATCCGGTACTAAAATTTATTATACAACTCAAAATATGTGTTTATGTATATCAAGTAGAATGATCATGCAACCGATGAAAAATATGGCCGTAGAAATTAGAAAATTATTTATGACCACAAGTAAAACAATTTATGTGCTAATATTATATTGATAAAGTTCATGTACTTCAAGAAATGTTCTTGGGTATCAAAAGAATTTTTCACTTCTTTGAAGGGAATTGTTCATGTACTTTGGAGAACAAAATGTTCATGACTTCCAAAGAAGTGTGTGTGCATCTTGGAAAAACTATTTCACATATTGCCTGAAAAAGAGAAAATGGAAGAATATATTAATAAGTATCTAAATTGGTTAAATAGTAAGACAATAAAAATGTACAAAATTTCAAAAGCCGTACAGTAAATAGAGGAAAAGAAGGAAATGAAAAGGGAAACAAAAAAGGGAAAATGAGAAAACAAAAAATAATTATTAGACTAGCCCAACAACATCGACTCGTTGATGGTCCTTTGCTCTCGCTTAAGGTGGAAAGGCAAGAGATCTAAGCTCCCCGTCTTAGCATGTAAATATATGTTCTCATCTCTATGACACATCTACACATATAGTACGTGTTCAGATTTATATATGTGAAATACGAGGAGCGGGATTTGGGTTTTTCGTTGGTGCTAGGATGGTTGATTTTTGTGGCGCCCAGAATGAAACCTTTCTTTTTCTTTTTGTCAGGTTTAAAACGGTGTATCCTATTTGGCATTTCAAACAAAAATATCTTGTTTTGTTTCTCTTTTTTCATTTTTCCTTTCTCTTTTAATTTTCTTTTTCATTTCCCTTTTTCTTTTTCTTCTTTCCTCGCAGACACTTTTTGAAATCAGTAAAAATTTCTTGAAATTCGAATAATTTTTCAAATCGGTGGATATTTTTAAAAATTCAAACTTATTTCATTGAATTCAGAATTTATTCAGTCAACTAAAAAAGCGTGAATTTATAAAAAATGGTCATCCTATTCAAAAAATGTTCTCAAATTTCAAATTTATTCACCAAATTCAGAAAAATGTTGGTTGAATTTAAAAAAATTCATCAAATACAAAAAAGTTTCGTAAAAATTCGGAAAATTTCATCCAAAATGCAAATT
The DNA here is from genome assembly GCF_002162155.2 of Triticum dicoccoides. Taxonomy (NCBI): domain Eukaryota; kingdom Viridiplantae; phylum Streptophyta; class Magnoliopsida; order Poales; family Poaceae; genus Triticum; species Triticum dicoccoides. The sequence continues at coordinate 19,537,913 of NC_041381.1, read as the reverse complement.
ATGTTCATCAAAATATAAAATATGTTCATCAAAATTCAAAGAATATTTGTTGTTTTAGATATTGTGAACATTTGTTTTGAATTCGTGAACTTTTTTTTGCATTAGCATACATTTTTTGAAATTCTAAAGTTTTTTTCAAATCCTGAATTTTGGTAAAAGCAAAAAAAATAAAAGAGATTTTGAGGTCGTCATGTGTGCCCTTTCTCCTCCTCCGGCCCATGCCCGTCAGATCTAACCACTGGTTATTTTTTTTTGAACGGTCACCGGGGGGAGAGCTTCCCCACCTGAATATATTACCACTCAAAAGAGGAGCGAGGAATTACAGCAGTAGCTCAGTTTACAACAACAACTGTTAATGAATAGCAGCAGAGAGGAAATTAAGCCATTGCTTAGCAGAGGTATTGTCTTCTTTCTTTTTGAACCGGAATACCCAGAGGGAGAAATCTGCTACAATGTTACGTATTGTAGTTCTGTGGGGGTGATCCTCGTTTCTGAATACGAGGGCGTTTCTCGAATCCCATATCTTCCATGCAACAGTCAGAGCGACCGAAGGCCAGATGTTGGGGTTGAGGCCAAGAATCGTAGGGTGTTGGTGCAGATCATCCAGGGAGGTTGGCGACGGCAGACCCAAGGAGGACCAAACTTGTGCTGCGTAGGAACAGTTGGAGATGAGATGGAGTGCATCCTCATGCGGGTCTTGACACCGGGGGCAAGCAGCTGATTGGGCGATATGCTTGTGAAACATGTTGGCTTTCGTGTTTAGCCGATCGCGGAGGAGAAGCCAGGCGAAGATCTTGACTTTGATCGGCACCTTGGAGGCCCAGACAAAGTCGTCGTGGGGGTCAGCGTAGTCTTCAGCAAGAATGGAGGAGTAGGCGTTCTTGGCAGAGAATGGCAGCCCATGGGAGAGGGACCGTTCGTCGGATCGATCTACCTGCTGAAAATCCTGCAACAGCAACAACACACAATCCAACTCGCGAGCAGTAGCATTAGATAGACGGTTCTGCAGGTTCGTTAATAAGCCTTTTTGCCATATTGTAGCCACTAGAACCTTGTCATCTAACGAGTGTGAGTGTAGGTTGGGGAATACTTTGTGGAGAGGCGACTGCAGTAGCCATTTGTCTAACCAAAAGAAGGTGGAAAGACCATTTGTAAGTTATCACAAATGAGTGCTCGATGAGCAGAGGCAAATTTTTGTTGATAATTTTCCAGAGGAAGGAGGGGCTTGGAGTTTTTGCTGAGATGCCAAGAGAATATTGTTGGTGATACCACTGTGTCCAAGGGACGTTTGGGTTCTGCAAAATCTGGGCTTGGAAGTCGTCGCCCATGGCGTCTCCAACACCGAGGGCGGCGCGCAGGGCCTTGGCAGTGGGGGAATCCTTCCATGCAATGGGGTCATGGAAGGTAGCCGACGCCGGAGACTGGAGGAGGGAGGCGGCGGCCGGAGTAGGTGTGAAAGATGTGGATGGGGCAGGGGAACCGGAGGGGAGCGGGAGGGAGAGGAGCGCCATCCTCTCTCACCACTAGTTATATTTGGTCACTAGATCTACCGAACGCGGGAATTGGTGGTGTGAGATCGAGATCAAAATAGATCTCTCGTCGACCACGGCAACGGTGATGCTTGTGGGAGTTCCGCTCCTCCCACATCCCTAGCCCCCTCCCTCTCCAAGATCCCATGTAAGAAATACTCCCTCCATCCCAAAATATGTGGAGATCTTGGTTTTTGTCTTAGGTCAAACATCATTAAGTTGGCCAATTTATAGAAAAATGTACTAACATCTACAAAATCAAATTGTTGTTATTAGATTCATAATGAACTATATTTTCATACTACACATGATTGA
>NC_041381.1:19534697-19535801 GCF_002162155.2 Triticum dicoccoides | reverse complement strand
AGTTCCCACCTGAATATATTACTCAAAGTGGCCATAATGCCAAGTGTTTGATCCAGTTTATAAGGAAAACCAGATCAAAAACCTTAACAAGTTGACCCCGTTTATAAGGAAAACCGGGCCGAAAAACCGCACATGAGGGAAAAATTACATAGGGTGAGAACATATGGACGCCCCGAAGAAGGCACTACCTAGCCAGCAAGCCAAGAGACCACCACCATAAAAGTCGAGTGGAAGTGGTGTGTCGTCGAGGAATCACAATACCAACACTAAACAACTATCCTAACGCACCACACGCCGGCATGTGTACCAACCCCTTGGCACAACAAAGGAGCAGCACCAATCAACGAGTGACCCATCACGAACCTTAACTGGAAACTCCGCAATAGTAAGCTGACACGATTAGCAAGGTGGGGAGGCATCGTTGCGTCGTTGTTGAGCAAAGATGAACCGAGATAGCACGAACAGCATGAAGCTCACCAAAACAGACGACAGGCATGAGAGGGTCTTGAGCTAGCAGAGCAGAGGATGACCAATCCCCAAGGGCAACGGAGGATGAATGTCGGCAAGGAGCTCCATAGTGACACCTTCAAGAAGGTGGACGACATCCGAGGACGATGCTGTCACAGAGCTTTCTCCTGGAGCATCACCGGTTAAATTCCCAGAGGGCAGAGCCGAGAGCTGCGAATCCGGACCGAGAGACAGGAGTGGCACATGAGCCACGCCACCAAGAGGGTAAGCGACGCCGGAGTAGCGCTGTCGTGGTCAGCTGACAAGGTCAGCGGGTATTTCTCCCGTAGCACATCCGTCAATGGTGGACCGCCATCCAAGTGGAGTCAAGGGGTGACGGAGGATAGGACCGAGACGGACATGTGAGGCGGATGGTGAACCGAGGAAGGACGAGTGGAGTAGGCCGCCGGTGAGGAGGGTGGAGACGAGGTGGGGTAGTGGAGCAGCGGGGGCCGCTGTACCACAGCGGGGGGTGGGGGAACTGCCGATTGGAGGTCCTTCTCGGTAGGAACCAGCGGCATCGAAGGTGGACAGAGGGTGGGGGCACCCGAGTGGTGGATCTTCCCCGGAGGAACGGTGGTGGCGGAGGCGAGGAGG
>NC_041381.1:19522246-19534348 GCF_002162155.2 Triticum dicoccoides | reverse complement strand
GAGGAGGCCAGGAGGGGTTCGTCGCTGGATCAACTGGACCAGCCGCAGCCCGTCCGTGACGGGCACGCAGGGGGGTGGGGACGGGGAGGGCGAGCGGGGTGGAGGCGCAGGATGGGTCGTCGATGTGGAGGGAAGGGGACGCTGGCGCCGGATCTGCGGCCGCCAGGCTTTGGGCGCGCAGGAGGACAGGGTCGAGGAGGATCTGTGGGGAGCAAGGCGAGATGGAGCGGGGTGCATCGTCCGTCGGAGAGGATGGGGGTGGCGACGGGAGCTATGGGTGCTACGAGCCGAGGGAGAGACGGATCCGCACCCGGCACCGCCGAATCCGTCACCGGCCAGCCGTAATGGACGGCCAGGAGGCCGAAACGAAGCCGCGGGTGCCGCCGATGCCAGGGGCAAGGCCGCCCACACACCTAGCGCTCAACGCAGAGAGCAGTGCCCCGCCGCCGGCGTCCGCCGCGCGTGATTCTCCCAGCTGCTGATAACCCACAAGTATAGGGCATAATTGTAGCCTCTTTCGATAAGTAAGAGTGTCGAACCCAACGAGGAGCTAAAGGTAGAACAAATATTCTCTCAAGTCCTATCTGTCACTGATACGACTCTACGCATGCTTAGTGTTCGCTTTACCTAGAACAAGTATGAAACTAGAAGTACTTTGTAGGTGTTGTTGGATAGGTTTGCAAGATAATAAAGAGCACGTAAATAAAAAGTAGGGGCTATTTAGATAAAGAAGCAATAAACTACATATAGCGAGTGTGGAAAAGTGGTGGTAGGAGTTGTGAAATTGTCCCTAAGAAATTGACTACGTTACTAGACCGATAATCACTATTGCAATTTTATTTGAGGGAGAGGCATAAGCTAACATACTTTGTCTTCTTGGATCATATGCACTTATGATTGGAACTATAGCAAGCATCCGCAACTACTAAAGATCACTAAGGTAAAACCCAACCATAGCATTAAAGTATCAAGTCCCCTTTATCCCATACGCAAACAACCTACTTACTCGGGTCTGTGCTTCTGTCACTCACGCCACCCACCATAAGCAAATCATGAACATATTGCAAACCCTACGGCGGGAATCCCTCATGCTTGCACGACACGGAGGGCACAATAGGACAGCACCAATAATAAAACATGCAATTCAAACCAATCATAGCAATTCATCAATCACCGGTAGGACAACAAAAATCTACTCAGACATCATAGGATGGCAGCACATCATTGGATAATAATATGAAGCATAAAGCACCATGTTCAAGTAGAGGGTACAGCGGGTTGCGGGAGAGTGGACCGCTGAATATAGATGGGGGAAGGTGATGGAGATGTTGGTGAAGATGATGGAGGTGTTGGTGTAGATCGCGGTGATGATGATGGCCCCCGACAGCATTCCGGCGCCACCGGAAGCAAGGGGGGAGAGCCCCCCTTCTTCTTCTTCTTCCTTGACCTCCTCCCTAGATGGGAGAAGGGTTTCCCCTCTGGTCCTTGGCTCCCATTGCATGGGAGGGGCGAGAGCCCCTCCGAGATTGGATCTATCTCTCTGTCTCTCTCTGTTTCTGCGTTCCCAGATTCTGCCCTCTCACCGTTTCTTTTATATCCGGAGATCCGTAACTCCGATTGGGGTGAATCTTTCGCCCAGATTTTTCTCATAAAATTAGCTCTCTTGCAGCAAAAGAAGAGCGTCAACCGCCTTACGGGGTGCCCACGAGGGTCCAGGACGCACCTGCCTCCCTGGGGCGCGCCCCCCTGTCTTGTGGCCCCCTCGTGCACCGTCTCGCGTTGATTTTACTTCCCAAAAATCACAAATATTCCAAAATAATTCACCGTCCGTTTTTATCATGTTTGGACTCCGTTTGATATGGGTTTTCTGCGAAACATAAAACATGCAACAAACAGGAACTGGCACTGGGCACTGGATCAATATGTTAGTCCTAAAAATAGTATAAAAAGTTGCCAAAAGTATATGAAAGTTGAATAATATTGGCATGGAACAATAAAAAATTATAGATACGACGGAGACGTATCAGCATCCCCAAGCTTAATCCTCGAGTAGGTAAATGATAAAAAAAGATAATTTTTTATGTGGAATGCTACCTAGCATAATCTTGATCATATGTCTAATCATGGCATGAATATTAAGACACGAGTGATTCAAAGCAATAGTCTATCATTTGACATAAAAGCAATAATACTTCGAGCGTACTAATAAAGCAATCATGTCTTTTCAAAACAACATGGCCAAAGAAAGTTATTCCTACAAAATCATATATTCTGGCTGTTGCTCTATCTTCATCATACAAAGTATTTAATCATGCACAACCCCGATGACAAGCCAAGCAATTGTTTCATACTTTAGTAATCTCAAACTTTTTCAACTTTCACGCAATAGCGTGAGCCATGGACATAGCACTATATGTGGAATAGAATGGTGGTTGTGGAGAAGACAAAAAGGAGAAGATAGTCTCACATCAACTAGGCGTATCAACGGGCTATGGAGATGCCCATCAATAGATATCAATGTGAGTGAGTAGGGATTGCCATGCAACGGATGCACTAGAGCTATAAGTGTACGAAAGCTCAAACTGAAACTAAGTGGGTGTGCATCCAACTTGCTTGCTCATGAAGACATCGGGCATTTGAGGAAGCCCATCATCGGAATATACAAGCCAAGTTTTGTAATGAAAATTCCCCACTAGTATATAAAAGTGAAAGCATAGGAGACTCTCTCTATGAAGAACATGGTGCTACTCTGAAGCACAAGTGTGTTAAAAGGATAGTAACATTGCCCCTTCTCTCTTTTTCTCTCATTTTTTTGAATAGGATTATTTGGCCTCTCTTTTTTATTTAGGCTTCGTTGGCCTCTCTCTCTTTTTTTAGGTCCGGAGTCTCATCCCGACTTGTGGGGGAATCATAGTCTCCATCATCCTTTCCTCACTGGGGAAATGCTCTAATAATGATGATCATCACACTTTTATTTACTTACAACTCAATATTACAACCGATACTAGAACAAAGATATGACTCTATATGAATGCCTCCGGCGGTGTATCGGGATGTGCAATGATCTAGTGTAGCAATGACATAAAAAACAGATAAGCCATGAAAACATCATGCTAGCTATCTTACGATCATGCAAAGCAATATTACAATGAATGCTCAAGTCATGTATATGATGATGATGGAAGTTGCATGGAAATATATCTCGGAATGGCTATGGAAATGCCATGATAGGTAGGTATGGTGGCTATTTTGAGGAAGATATAAGGAGGCTTATGTGTGATAGAGCTTATCTGAAAGGGCTAGTTATCGACTAGTGGGGGGTGAATAGGCGATTTTTATGAAAGTCTTCAAAACATGGGAGTTTCAAAGACAAACAATGGAAATGACACTATTCGTATACATCGGAAGGTAGACTACACTAGACAAGCCATAGTCAAGTATTCAATAAAGTGAAAGCACGAAGACTATCAGCAGCTAGGTAATATGGATCAAGATGGAAGATAGTATGAAGCCAATCAGGACAAGTAGTCACGCAGTGAAGCCAAGTAGATAATGCAAGCAGGCAATGACTTCACGAAGACAAACTGTAAGTAAAGAGAAGTGAGAGATAAAACCAGTAGCTTCGGGAGGACACAGATTTGTTCGACCAGTTCCAGTTGTTGTGACAACTGTACGTTTGGTTAGGGAGGCTGAGATTCAACTCAGAAGACCGCGTCTTCGCCTTATTCCCCTTGAGCTAAGGACACCTAGTCCCCGCCCAATCACTCTAGTAAGTCTTCAAGGTAGACTTCCAAACCTTCACAGACTTCGTTCACCGGCAATCCACAATGACTCTTGGATGCTCAGAACATGATGCCTAACTGGCTGGAGGATTCACAGTCCTCAAGTGTAACAAGTCTTCAGATCACGCGGACAGAAAGACTTCAGTGATGCCGAACTCTCTTTGGGCTCTGGGTGGTTTGGGCTTTGTCCACGCAAGGATTCTCTCTCAAATGCTTCGGAGGTGGGTTGCTCTCAAACGACAAAAGCCATGTACTAGCTCTGAGCAGCCACCAATTTATGGTGTAGGGGGTGGGCTATTTATAGCCACTGGGCAACCAAACCTGATTTGTCCGAAATGACCCTGGGTCACTAAGGAACTGATACGTGTCTCAACGATCAGATTTCAAACACACGCGGCAGCTTGACTTGGGCTACAAGTAAAGCTGACTCATCAGACTCTGGATAAGATTTGCTCTCATTGTCTTCGCTCAAAGACATAGGATTTGGTTGAGCATCACTTGAGTCACTCTGACTTTGTTCACATGGACCCCACTTAACAGTACAGTGGTTCCTATGACTCAACAAAGAAGAAAAGGAAACAATGAAACAACTAAGTCTTCACGCTCCATAGTCTTAACGCGATGTCTTCTCATGTCATAGTCTTCAACGTGAATAGCTTCACAGACCACCATTGTCTTCAATGTCTTCACACATTTTTAGGGGTCATCTCCGGTTGGTAAACCTAATCAATGAGGGACTACTACCTGTGTTATCCTGCAATTCTCACAAACACATTAGTCCCTCAACCAGGTTTGTCGTCAATACTCCAAAACCAACTAGGGGTGGCACTAGATGCACTTACAGTATCATATCACGGGGTTTGGATGCACCGGTGAAGTTTGTACCAACTCTCGAGGTGAGAAAGGGCAATGCACGGTACCGAAGAGGCTAGCAATGATGGAAGGGTGAGAGTGCGTATAATCCATGGACTCAACATTAGTCATAAAGAACTCACATACTTATTGCAAAAATCTATTAGTCGTCGAAAACAAAGTACTACGCGCATGCTCCTAGGGGGGTAGATTGGTAGGAAAAGACCATCGCTCGTCCCCGACCGCCACTCATAAGGAAGACAATCAATAAATAAAATTGTGCCCCAACTTCATCACAAAGTGGTTCACCATACGTGCATGCTACGGGAATCACAAACCTCAACTCAAGTATTTCTACTAATCCACAACCATCCACTAGCATGACTCTAATATCACCACCTTTATATCGCAAAACTATTGCAAGGAATTCTACAAGTTTATGTAGGATTATATGACTAACCATGTGAATGACCAATTCCTGTCATCTCTCTAAATAGATATAAGTGAAGCAAGAGAGTTTGATTCTTTCTACAAAAGATATTCCCACGCTCTAACAAATATAAGTGAAGCAAAAGAGCATTCTACAAATGGCGGTTTTCTATGTGAAGAGAAACAGGCAATCCAAACTTCAAATGATATAAGTGAAGCACATGAAGCATTCTATAAAGCCATACTCAAAAGATTTAAGTGAAGTGCAATGAGAATTCTATAAATCAACCAAGGACTATCTCATACCAGCATGGTGCATAAAAGAAAAGTGAAAAATAAATGCAAAAGACGCTCCAAGACTTGCACATATCGCATGAACGAAACGAATCCGAAAATATACCGATACTTGTTGAAGAAAGAGGGGATGCCTTCCGGGGCATCCCCAAGCTTAGACGCTTGAGTCTCCTCGAATATTTACTTGGGGTGCCTCAGTCATCCCCAAGCTTGAGGTCTTGCCTCTCCTCCTTTTCCTCATATCGAGACCTTCTCGATCAAACACTTCATCCACACAAAACTTCAACAGAAAACTCGGTAAGATCCGTTAGTATAATAAAGCAAATCACTACTCTAAGTACTGTAGAAAACCAATTCATATTTTGTTTTTGCATTGTGTCTACTGTAATATAGCTTTTTCATGGCTTAATCCATTGATATAAATTGATAGATTCATCAAAACAAGCAAACTATGCATCAAAAACAGAATCTGTCAAAAACAGAACAGTCTGTAGCAATCTGAACATTCACCATACTTATGGTACCCCAAAAATTCTACCAAAATTAGCAAACATAAACAATTTTTACAGAAAGACAGTGCAAAAGGAATCAGAACCGTTTGGCATTCTAGTAAAAAATGTAAAATCGCATACTACAGCCAAAGTTTCTGTCCTGCACCATACAAACCAACAAGCATTGTAAACATCCTAAAGGCAAACCTTGGCACATTATTTTTATAATACAATGGAATTGTACAAGGGGATAATTATTTTTATTGAAAAGTTTCTGTAATTAAGATTCACAAAGTTTCCGTGAGCATGAACAAAGTTCAAGGAGCTCTCCCACTTCAACAATGCTTGTCTCTCTCACTTTCACTTTCCTTTTTGAAAAGTTTTGGGTTCCCCTCTTTAATTTTTTTTGTTTTTAGACTATATATAAGCACTCAACAGAAATAAATGACTCTCTAAAACTTCCGGGTTGTCTCCTGGCAGCGCTTTCTTTAAAGCCATTAAGCTAGGCATATAGTGCTCAAGTAATGGATCCACCCGGATCCCAAGGTATATCAAAGCCAATTTTAATTAACAATGATTTGTGATTTAGTAGTGAGCACAAAGTAACATATATCATGTAATGATGAAGTCTAACTCTCTTCCTATGCATCGGCATATCATAAAAGAACAATTCATGCACACATAGTAAAGGCCAATGCATAGTATAAACAGTTTCTTGCAATTTTATCATATTGGAAACATAGAGAGGTGGAGATATAGTTCCTCTCCCATAATAATTGCAAGTAGGAGCAGCAAGCACATGCATATTTTATATCTATCAAAATCATCATGTGCAATGGTAAAGGCAACCCATCAATATAATCCTTAATAAGCACAAACTTCTTCGATATAGTGTAGTCGGGAGAATTCAAGAAGATAATAGGACTATCATGCATGGGTGCAATAGCAACAATTTCATGTTTAACATAAGGAACTATAGCAAGTTCATCTCCATAAGCATAATTCATGTTGGCTTCTTGGCCACAAGCCTAGCAAACATCATCAAAAAGGGATATCTCAAACGAATTAAAGGGATCATAGCAATCATCATAGAAATCATCCTTCGGTAAGTACGAAGGGGAATTAAACAATGTATGAGTTGAAGAGTTACTCTCATTAGAAGGTGGGCACGGGTAGCTAATCCGCTCTTCCTCCTTTTGTTCTTCGCTCTCCTCATCATCTTTTTCATCCAATGAGCTCACAGTTTCATCAATTTCTTCTTCCATAGATTCCTGCAAAATATTAGTCTCTTCTTGGACAGCGGAGACTTTCTCAATAAACGCATCAATATTGTAATTGTATTCATAATTCTTATAAAAATATCTAAGTATAGCAAAATTCTCAGGTCTATAAACTGAATCATCAAAATCATCAAACTCTTTAAACATAGATTCAATCTCATAAGCACCCATAAAAGCAACAAATTCTTTTATTTGTTCCACATCATAGTAATCATATACACCATTAGCATAAGAAGCTAAGGTTTTATTATCATTGAATTTGCATGAAAAGGGAAGGTGTGGAGCCTTCATCCTAGAGCAACAAGTATAATCATATATCAAGCATAGTTGACGAGCATACCAACATAACATATGAATTTGATCCCATAATAGTTTCCCTTTTTGTGTCAAGCGATAATCCCTAAAGTATTCACGTTGATCCAACGTGTCTCCCATAACAAAGTTGAATGGGGTTTTCTCAGGATTGTCAAAGTAGTACATAATTTTTGTCACATAACAAGCATCGAGGGTTTTAGGAGGTTCTCCGTCTCCATGAGTAGCAAGTACACTTAATTTTTTTTGGTATTTCGTGTTCCATATCCATAACTAAAGATAGAGAACAACTTAGAACAGCAAATAAAAATTACTTAGTGATAAAGCAAACAAGCACACACAAGAATATTCACCCCACGCTATGACTCCCCGGCAACGGCACCAGAAAAAGGTCTTGATAACCCACAAGTATACGGGATAATTGTAGACTCTTTCGATAAGTAAGAGTGTCGAACCCAACGAGGAGCTAAAGGTAGAACAAATATTCTCTCAAGTCCTATCTGCCACTGATACGACTCTACGCACGCTTAGTGTTCGCTTTACCTAGAACAAGTATGAAACTAGCAGTTCTTTGTAGGTGTTGTTGGATAGGTTTGCAAGATAATAAAGAGCACGTAAATAAAAAGTAGGGGATTTTTAGATAAAGAAGCAACAAAGTAAATATAGCGAGTGTGGAAAAGTGGTGGTAGGAGTTGTGAAATTGTCCCTAAGCAATTGACTACGTTACTAGACCGGTAATCACTCTTGCAATTTTATTTGAGGGAGAGGCATAAGCTAATATACTTTCTCTTCTTGGATCATATGCACTTATGATTGGAACTCTAGAAAACATCTGCAACTACTAAAGATCATTAAGGTAAAACCCAACCATAACATTAAAGTATCAAGTCCCCTTTATCCCATACGCAAACAACCTACTTACTCGGGTCTGTGCTTCTGTCACTCACACCACCCACCATAAGCAAATCATGAACATATTGCAGACCCTACAGCGGGAATCCCTCACGCTTGTGCGACACGGAGGGCACAATAGGACAGCACCAATAATAAAACATGCAATTCAAACCAATCATAGCAATTCATCAATCACTGGTAGGACAACGAAAATCTACTCAAACATCATAGGATGGCAACACATCATTGGATAATAATATGAAGCATAAAGCACCATGTTCAAGTAGAGGGTACAGGGGTTGCGAGAGAGTGGACCAATGAATATAGATGGGGGAAGGTGATGGAGATGTTGGTGAAGATGATGGAGGTGTTGGTGTAGATCACGGTGATGATGATGGCCCCCGGCAGCGTTCCGGCGCCACCGGAAGCAAGGGGGAGAGCCCCCCTTCTTCTTCTTCTTCCTTGACCTCCTCCCTAGATGGGAGAAGGGTTTCCCCTCTGGTCCTTGGATCCCATGGCGTGGGAGGGGTGAGAGCCCCTCCGAGATTGGATCTATCTCTCTGTCTCTCTCTGCTTCTGCGTTCCCAGATTCTGCCCTCTAACCATTTCTTTTATATCTGGAGATCCGTAACTCCGATTGGGGTGAATCTTTCGCCCATATTTTTCTCATAAAATTAGATTTCTTGCGGAAAAAGAAGAGTGTCAACCGCCTTACAGGGTGCCCACGAGGGTCCAGGGCACGCCTGCCTCCCTGGGGCATGCCCCCTGTCTTGTGGCCCCCTCGGGCACCGTCTCGCGTTGATTTTACTTCCCAAAAATCACAAATATTCCAAAATAATTCTCCGTCCATTTTTATCCCGTTTGGACTCCGTTTGATATGGGTTTTCTGCGAAACATAAAACATGCAACAAACAGGAACTGGCACTGGGCACTGGATCAATATGTTAGTCCCAAAAATAGTATAAAAAGTTGCCAAAAGTATATGAAAGTTGAATAATACTGGCATGGAACAATCAAAAATTATAGATATGACAGAGACGTATCACTGCGTCCTTCGGTGGCGGCTAGGGGGGAGAGGTGGGAGACGGGGTGGCGGCGCCTAGGTTTTCGGCCGCCGCTGGAGTCGCCCTGGTCAGAGCGACGCGGGGGCCGTCCAGTGTTTCCTTAGCTCCATCATCGACTTAGGACAATTATAAAAACTCGTATATTTTGGAATGGATAGAGTACTATCCTCCCTGGATTCAGCTGGGGTGTGGGCTGGCATCCTCTACTGTGCACGTGGTTGCTCCGCGTTGGTGACTTTGAGACTTGCAGCTCTCCAAGTTCCAGGATGAATGCCTCCTTCACTTGATGATGCGACATCCGTCAAACCAAGACGATGGGGAAGGGTCCCTCTTTTGACTTGGGAGAAGGACTGCATGGTGTCTTCTTCGATGAGTAAATTGCAGAAAACCACCACTTTGAAGGCAATCTTTGCGAAAACCACTACAATACATTTTATTGCAAAAAACACTGTATCTACGGTAATCTTTTTGCGGAAAGCATTGATCGGCGGATCAGGCTCAGTTAAAATTGTTTATGACAGGTGGGGTCCTTTTTTTGCGTACGTGGCAGCATCGGCCGTTCAGACAGCCGTTAGACGGCGTTTGATGGTGTCGTCCCCCTCCATCCCCCCTCTGTTTGATGAACCCGGTCAAAAGACCGGACGGTGTTATCCCCACTGCCCACTCCCCACTCTGTCTCTCTTCTCTCTCGTTCACTCCTCCTTTGTCTTGCTCCTCTGCCTCGCCGTGCCCTCGCCGCCGCCTCGCCATGGTGTCCTGGAGCGATGGGTCCGATAGCAGCGAGCACACCGTGGAGTATGTCAGCTCAGCTTCCGACAACGGCACCATTCAGGTAAGTTATTAGATTTTTAGGGTTAGGGTTTGTACTCTGATTTTGGGGATTTGTTGAAGGAGCTTGTTCTCAACCACTCACATGTGGATCAAATGTTGATATTCCCGTGACAGATCCCTGCTACCACTGAAGACTCTGATTTCGAGGGCCCTGAAACAGAGTTGCATGTTCTCTGCCATGAACATGGGAAGCCCGCAGAAAGGCGTGTTGCTTTCCAAGGAATCCACACTAGCAGGAGGTTTCTTTGCTGTGCTGAGAAGGTATATTGTGATTTGTTTTCTCTGGATCTGTACTGTGGAGGCATTGTAGTTTATCGTTAAGTTTTGTTGTATTGTTAAGTTAGTAAAGTGGATCACAAGCAATTGTTTACTCTAACAGCATCTTCTCCCCTTGGTCTGGCAACATTGTTAAGTTAGGTCATTTTGTTTAGTGTAGCATGTTATTAATAATTTAAGACAGAATATGCATGGGTTAGTGGAGCAGGACAGAGGATGCAATTTGTTAAGTCTGCCATGTGATGTCTTTTGATTGCTTTCTATTACTTTAGAGCAGATTTCAAAGCATCATCAAGGTCACTTGATTTCTTTTGTTTAGCAAGACAACATTGTTTACTTTAGGACAAGTTTAAGTAGTCCTCTCTTCAGCTTGCAAGCTCTGAATTTGAGGATAGTATTTAAATAATGTAGCATGTAACCAATTTAAACATTGTTGCTTGGAAGCATTTAGTGTATTTGTTTGTGTTAATTCTGATTTTTTTTAGGAAGGTAGAAACTGTGGACTAGTTGAATGGATTGATCCAGCTTGGCCCAACACCCTTGAGAATGCATTATCCAAGTTATGGTTTATGTATGAACAAACTAAGATAGACAGGACTGAGGACAATCTGATGCATTCATTTGTTGTCCATGACTTGACACAAGAGAAGAAGAAGCTGCAGGAGAGCTATGATAAGTTGTTTGAAGATGTCAATGGACTTTTGGATGCTCAGCAAAGGAGGGCAGAGGTAGAAAGGAAAGATCTTGAAAGCAGCAAGTTTCAAGAGAAGTATGACATGGTTAAGAACCTAGCAGCTGCTCAAGGTACTGTCATTAGGAACATGAAGCTGAAGCTAGATGAAGAGAGGAAGAATTTGCACATCCAGATTGATGAGCTCCAAAAGACAGTGGAACAGAGCAATGTGAAGCTAGAGGGGATCAAGGCCATCATAAATGGATGAGCAAGTGGATGTGGAAGAGAAGACTGGGCAGTATCATTAGGCAGTTCCTGACCTTTTGCATGGTGTGGTTTGGCTGTGCTGTAATGATATTAGTTTTAATTATCTGAACTATGGATTTGTAATGTACTAATGTAGTATTTCGAGTATGTATGGATTTGAAGCTAAGCTGAATGTTATGGTATTTAGAGTTTCTAACTGTTATGGTATTTAGAGTTGCTTAATGTGATGTTCAGAATTGATGGATGTGATATGAACTTTGTTGATTAGACTAGATGGATGTGATATGGAATATGTTGTTTAGAAATGAAGATGTGATATGAAATATGTTGTTTAGACTAGATGGATGTACCTATAGAATATATCAAGTAGGCGTATCGATGCCACTTTAGGGTTCTCTCCACATCTAGGCATCAAAAAGGCGTATCGATGCCAATTTAGGGTTCTCTCGACATCTAGGCATCAAAAGGTGTATTGATGCCACTTTAGGGTTCTCTCGACATCTAGGCATCAAAAAGGCATATCGATGGCACTTTAGGGTCCTCTTGACATCTAGGCATCAAAAAGGCGTATCAATGCCACCTTAGGGTCCTCTCGACATCGAGGCATCAAAAAGGCATATCGATGCCACTTTAGGGTTCTCTCGACATCTAGGCATC
>NC_041381.1:19485105-19521838 GCF_002162155.2 Triticum dicoccoides | reverse complement strand
CTAGGCATCAAAAAGGTGTATCGATGCCACTTTAGGGTCCTCTCGACATCTAGGCATCAAAAAGGCGTATCGATGCCACTTTAGGGTCCTCTCAACATCTAGGCATCAAAAAGGCATATCGATGCCACTTTAGGGTTCTCTCGACATCGAGGCATCAAAAAGGCATATCGATGCCACTTTAGGGTTCTCTCGACATCTAGGCATCAAAATAACTTGATAGTACCAGAATATAACTTGATCATCACAATAGTACTAGAATATAACTTGATCATCACAATTTTACCAGAATATAACTTGATCATCACAATTGTACCAGAACATAACTTGATCATGATAATTGTACCAGAACATAAGTTGGTCATTACAATACCAGAACATGATAACTTGATGGTCACTTGATCATCAAAATAGTAGCAGTGCCACAACATGATAAAGAATTTTTTGGATCACAACATCAATCCCATGCTGCATCAGAAGCAGTCAGGTAGTGCTTGATCTTCTGGGTTGGCTTTCTGACTCTCTGAGAACTACTGTTTGGTCTTGGAGGCAAGAAAGTTGCCCTTGCTCCCTTTGCAGTAGTTGAAGCCCTTTTGGCTGGAGCCTTACCCTTAGCGGCAGCTGTAGCAGATCTAGTTGGTGCTTGTGCTGGTGCAGTGGAAGAAGATGAAGCCTTCCTTGTTGGTGCTGGTGCTGGTGCAGTGGCAGAAGATGAAGCCCTCCTTGCTGGTGCTGGTACTGGTGCAGTGGAAGAAGATGAAGCCCTCCTTGCTGGTGCTGGTGCAGTGGTAGAAGACGAAGCCCTCCTTGCTGGTGCTGGTGCAGTAGAGGAGGCAGCAGTAGCAGCATCTGGTTGGTAAGAACAGTTGCTTGGCTGCAAAGAGAACATAAGTAAATCAGCATTTTTGTTAGATGCATAGAGAACAAAGTAATTTAGCATTTTTGGCATTGTTTCTTACCTCATGCCTGTTCTTTCTCATGGCTAGTGCAGGCTTCAAAGCATCATGGCAGATGGTGTACCTGTGGCCAACTTTGCTGCAATTAGAACAAGTGATTGAGGCCATCCTTGAAGTGTCTTTTGGAGCTGGCTTCTCATGGCTGCCCTTTCTTCTCTTAGTTTGTGCTCTGCCTTTGTGTTCTTTGAAGACTGGAGGCTCAATATCCCTACTGTCTGTCCTTGGCCACTTGTCAGGGCCAGGTACTGGATAGATTATGGGACTATAAGCAGCCTAGTACATTGGTTTTTTTGAAAAATCATGAACAAAGTCCTCTGGCTGGAGCTTAGCTTTGTGTATGGCAGAGATAGCATGATGGCAAGGCACTGCTGTCATATCCCACTTCCTACACCCACAACTATTTTCCTGTAGGTTAACAGCATATGCTTTCTCTCCACTTGTCAGTTGGTAAAGATGTAGTCCAGCTATCAAAGATTAGCAGTTCCTAGACCACTTCTTTGCTTCTTCCAGTTTCTCTGCATATGTAGGACAAATCTCCCATTTGACAGTATCACTTTTTGTTCTATTTGCATTTAACTTGACCATCAACTTTGTCCTAATTCCATCAACCATGGTCCTTATTGGCTTAGCCCTCACATCTAGGACCCACCTATTGAAAACCTCACTTACATTGTTAACAACTAAGTCTGTCTTGCAGTTCATATCCATGGCATTGGCATGTCTGGCCCAAGTGTGTTTGGGTATTTTTCTAAGCCACACCCAAGCTGCTTCACACTCTCTCTTTAACTCACCCATTGCAAACTATGTTCAGTATATGAGTAACTTGCTGCACACATGTATTTTTTTCAATTTTGGTCCTCTAAACCCAGCAATTTGAAAGTTCTGGTAGATATCTCTAAGCCAAAACCTTTGTGGGAAATTGGGGAAGACTCTATTTATGGATTTCAAAAGACCCTGTATGAAGCAACTACAACTAAGTAACTACAACTACATGAAAGTAACTACGTGAAAGTAAGTACAACTAAATATACTACCTTTTGCCTATCTGAAATGATTGTGTACTGTCCAAATTGGCCAGATTCCCCACCCACTACTAGAAAAAGGCCTACTAATGGCGCACTACCGGTGCGCCATTAGTATCACGCCACTAGTATTTTTTACTAATGGCGCACCACTGGTGCACCATTAGTATCTGGTATACTAATGGCGCACCACGCAGTGCGCCATTAGTATGTAACACCATGCGCCATTAGTATGCCTCCCGGGGGGCCATACGTAACCATGTGCTTTCTCATACTAATGGCGCACTCTATCGTGATGCGCCATTAGTATCCTTTGGCATACTAATGGCGCACCTTGAGGTGATGCGCCATTAGTATGAATATTTGTTTTTTTTACTTTTCTGATTTTTGCACAGGTTACAAAATATATTATTGGACAGAATATAGACAGCAGCACATAGCAACAATAGATTCATCGAATACAATAGAAGATTAGTATCTGAATACAATTCATCATATTAGTCTCCGAATTCAAAAGACCGAACAAAGGTAAAACATTACAAGTCTCAAGCCCGCGAGTATCGAGTTTGTCTTCACATTACAAGTCGATATCGATCATCTAAACTACCATCACATAGAAGAGAGTTGTGGTCATCACGATGAGCATCATCGCGATCAAACTGGTCTTCATCCGGTTCCTCCAACGCTCCCTCCTCTCTCCCGCTAGATAGAGGGCGTATCTAGATTCGGCCTTCGCCCTAGTGGTGTACCCTTTGTAACTGTTACCGCTGAAATGGTGAACCTGTCTCCGACACTCCTCCCACTCGTCGTAAACTCCGGGAACCTTACCCTTGTACACGACATACGACGGCATCTCTATGCACAAGCCAAACAACAGACAGTACATAAGCAATATGTAAGTATGAAACAAAAGGATCAGAAGAGAAAAGCAAGACATTAATAGCACGATTCATGGTCCTACTAATAAATAGCATCGATTACATCTAAGTTGAACGACTGTCCAAACCAAAGAGACATACGAATTCATTAAAGTTTAATTACAACATGAGCTAATCAATGTTTCAGAACTACACATCACTACTTTCGACTCGACTCATTGGACAGGAGCGTGGATGAAGCCGCCGTCTATCGTGATGGTCATGAAATCGCGGTCGTTGTCACCCTGCATTTGTAGCGTTCCATCTATCTCACTGTTGGACGGTTGATATCTGAGGAAGAACTGCCCCGAGGTATGAAGGACATCTTGATGGATGATGTCCGCAAACTCCGACTGGATGCGAAAGAATTCTTGTCTGAGGTCCGCGTCCTGGATTGCCGATAAGCTCGCGGCCCAATCTTTGAGATTATCTGGTAGCAGAAGGTGATGATGGTCCCTTACAATCGCCAGCATGTGATGGAGGGCGTAGTAGGCATCCTTCTGACCGCCAGGCGGCTGCTTGACGCAGCAGAACTTCGTATTGTGTGAGAACATGTGCTTGCCGTACTTACGAACTGCCCTGGTGAAGGTGCCTCCAGATTTGGCGTAGCCGAGGAGAACATCATCAAGAACTTTCTTGACATTTGTGTAGTCTATCTTGGAGTTACGGTTCGGGTCGAAATACGTGGACATGGAATATTTCGGGCTTAAGAGGATGAGTGTGCAATGTGTGTCACTGCACAGAACACGGAATGTTAGAAAAAAAGAACGATCAAAATCTAAGAAATCATATGTTACGGGGCGGTTAAGGGATGACTTACTCGGGAAAGTAAGCCACAAGGAAGTTATCCTTATCTGGGTTTGCCAGAATGACGCCTTCGAGGTGTGAACTCGCAACTTGGCGGTCCCCAGCGCTGCTCAACTGCTTGGCACGCATGTAGAAGGGGTCGACTATCACGATGTCTGGGGTCTTGTCTCTGATGATCCGCATCTCCATACTCAGCGAAAACAGCCAAACGAAGGTGTAGTGCAGCGGATGAAGGTTAAACATAGCAAAGATGTCATCAAACCGCACTACGATCGTACCCCTGATGTCGCCATCCACAAAGCCCTTGCCCTCTGGCACCTTGGCCACGAAAACTGGGTATGCCACATCATTCTGTCTGAGACGTCGCTTCTCCAAAGAAAGAACACTGTCGTGCAGACTCCGCATAGCATCGGTTGCAGCATTGAGCATATTTGGCGATAGCATCGCCCTACCCGCCACATGCACCCTCCTCGAGATATCCTTAGGTGAAGGTGGCCCGTCCTGAGCACGGATCGAACTCGGTGCCAGCTGGCTCGCACCGGCGCCCTTGTTAGTCTTTTTCCGTCCCTTCTTCTTGATCTCCTGTAATGGGACCGAGTTCTGCTCACAGACCGCCTTCTTGAGCGTGTTGGGGCTGATAATATTTCGCACCTCAGCTATCTGAGGCTCGGTGAAGGCAGGAGCTGGAGGCGTCTCCTGAGAACTGAACGCCAGACGACGCCTGTTGCAATTGGATTTCTCCGCCGTACCAGCTAGATCGCGGTCGTCTTGGTTGGGTTCTTGAGAAAGAGGCCCACAGAACTCGTCAGGGTACCCATGTTCGACAAAGTACTTATCGACTTTGGTAAATGTACCATCGTTGTTGTCATCATCGTTCGGATCCTGTGCCATAGGGATGTCCGGATCCTGTGCCATAGGGATGTCCGGCATAGGGATGTCCGGCAGGTCCGGTAGCGTTGCGGCGTTCTTGCCATGGCTTGGCGCCGGCACGACTGGCGCTCTTGTCTGTGGGGTGGTGTCCCACGCCCCCAAACGAATCTGGCTCTTCGGCCAAAGCAGGGGCTAGTTTACGCAAGCGCTGAGGGTCATCTCATCTTCTTCGTCGGTCCCAGCGGGTCGAATCGGAGGCAACAGCTCATCGCAGCCTGGCAGCACCCGAACCACTTCAACCCTATACACTGTGGGTGGCATCGGATTACCATGGAACATGGGGTTGCCCAGTTGAACGATTCTGCCCTTGGCGACATCGACCAACTCGCCGCCCACGAAGTGCAGAAGAGTGCAAGAAACATCGGCGGCGCCCTGCGAAAACATGTAGGGCGTCAGGGATGCCCAGTCAAAGGCAAGGAGATGAAGTCATCGGCCGAGAGGCTTAGTTACCGTGATGCCGTCGAGCTCGGCTAATGTCGAGGCACCACCAATGGTGGGCGTGCAACTGACGGAGGGGCCGCTTTCTGGCGAGGTGCCGGCCGGCGTACACCCGGGTGCATTAAGCTCCAATGCTCGTGCCGGCGCCGGAGACACGAATACCGCCTCCGCCGGAGACACCAATGGCGCCGCCGGAGACACCAATGGCGCCGCCTGCACGCTGTGCGAGTTGGTGGCCGTGAAGCTGGGAACCGGGGGAGGCCCCTGTTGGCCGCCCGCAATCCACGTCGTCAGCCCATGAATCAACGTAGGCACCATGGCGTTGAGCTTCGTTCCCAGTTGTTGTTCCACTTGCTCTTGGACAAGCTCCGGAATCTGCGCCACTTGTGCCTTGAGTGCTTCAACCTCGCGCGACTGGCTTTCCGAGCTGGTCTTTTTCTCCTTTCGCCCACCAGCGGTATAGTATGACGACCATTTTGTGGACAAGCCTTTGCCAGCCACACGACCAGCTGACGTCGGCTTACTGAGCTTATCCTTGTTTTTCATTACGTTCAACGCCCTATTTAAAGGGGCATCGAAATGGGAGCTCTAAGACGACCCCGCACTACTGCTTTCAGTGTCCTGCGGAAGGAATGTGAACCATTTAGAAATATTGGGGATTAATTAGAGTGCAACCATATGGAGCTAATTATGCGGGGGTGTATTCCTTACCAGAACAAGCTCGAGCGCCCTGATCTTCGGATCCGTGGTAAGCTCCTTTGTTATCGGCTCCTCCTTGTACCGGGCCCTGAGAAAGTTCCTGGTCTGCTTGTCACGGTATTTCTCGAAGCGCGGCGGTAGGCCTTGCTCGGCACGCTCCGCGTCCTCCTTGTCCCATATAGGCTCCGCCACTCTGTAACCGCCGGGACCAAGTTGGTGGACCCCTAAGTTCAACTTCCGCATTTCTTTCCCCCACTGACTTGATTCGGAGGTTGCGCTGCTCTCGCACTTGACCTTGAACTCCTTGTACTCATCTTCGCTCATCAAAGGATATTTCGCCTTGATCTTGTCATAACTACCACCTTTGTCAATCATTGCCTTCACCGTGCTTCTCCAAGTAGACAGGGCCATGCTCATCCTTGTGAGGGCGGTACTGTTCACTTTATTCCCTGAGAGCCGTGTGTTTGCAAACTCAGCGGGGAACTTGTATCGTTCGTGCAGCTTCATGAAGAGGAGGCTGCGCAAATTCCAGTGGTCCTTATGCCTTAGGTTCTCGGTGTTGATCGAGACGGTGCTCCGAAGAATGCACCCGAGCTAAACCGAGTACCCCTTGACTACTTGTTTGGGAACCGTCAGATTCCCGTCGGAGTCCACTTCAGTAAATTCCTCCCTTACGGTGCCGAGCACGCTCGGGCATCGGTCCTTCCGTTGCCTCTTCGGTTGGCTGCCATCTGTGTGTGCGCCGCCATCATCAGTGGTGGCATCCTCGGCGGCGCCATCAGCGATGTCATCCCCGACGCCACTAGGTGTTGTGTAGTCAGGATCGGTGTCTTCCGCGGCGTCCTCATAGCGGTGATGTTCTTTCTCCAACTCCTGGGACAGCTCCCAGAATTCCTTGCCGCCCGAACCGCCGGCCTCATCATTTTGGGCCATGTTTCGCTCTAAATAGGAAAAAAGTTTGGTCAAAAAGTTGGTTATTTTCAAGGAACAAGATCATGGTCTCATCATTTAGGGTTTGTCGACACCGAGGCATCCTAAAAGCTAAGCTTTTATCATTTAGGGTCTGTCAACGCCGAGGCACCCTAAAAGCCTAAGCGTACATCATTTAGGTTCTCATCGACACCGAGGCACCCTAAAAGCCAAGGTTTCATCATTCAGGGTTTGTCGACGCCGAGGCACCTAAATGCTAAGTTAAGTTTTCATCATTTAGGGTTTATCGATGCCGAGGCACCCTAGGTTGGGCCTAATCACTTGGAACTAATCACTTGGCTCTATTGCCACCTATGTTGGGTTTATCATCTAGGGTTTATCGATGCTGAGGAGAATTCTAAGTTGGGCCTAATCACTTGGCTCTATTGCCACCTATGGTTTAATACAACAAGAATAAAGGGGCAGTTGATCCTACTTAATTAAGTACTAAGATACCCCGGCCCATGCATTAGTAGCAAGTACCCCATATGTCCGATTTTTAGCAAAGTCATGCTAAAATTCACGGAAAATTTCAGCATGACCTTTGCTAAAAATAGGACATATGGAGTACCCGAATTTGCCGAAACGGAAGTTAATCGACATTCCGACAAACTCAAGGGCCTCTCGGGGTACCTGTAAAATCATCATGACACGAAGGGCCTCTCAAGGGCCTCAAGCAGCAGCGGTGTCTCCCAGGATCCCTTTTTTTGCTAAATTTCTTTGAGCAACAATCAGAGCAGAAAATTCAGCATATTTCTATACAACAGCACTCTAAAGATGAAGAACAGTTCTACAGCAGCCCATTTATATACAATAGCATCTTTGGTCATACCAATTTCTGAAACAATTCAAATCTGAATTGTATCTCTGGTCATACAAATTTCTGAAACAATTCAAATCTGAACTGTATCTTTGGTCATACAAATCTCTGAAACTATACAAATCTGAAATATATATTTGTTCATACAAATTTATGGAACTAATCAAATCTGAACTGTATCTTTGGTCATACAAATCTCTGAAACTATACAAATCTGTGGTCATACAAATTTACGGAACTAATCAAATCTGAATTGTATCTTGCGTAGGCACCACTACTGCAAGTGCCATACTACTGCAAGTGCTATACTACTGCAGGAAAGGAGGATCATCATACACATATATATGTATAGCAATTGACAGGAGCTTCATCATTTAGTAACAACAATACATATATAGCAATTGGAAGCAAACAGATGTACACATAAGATAAAAATGTAGTGCTGAAAGTTTAATGCTTACAAAAGACTTGCTAAAATAGTGAAAAATATGGAGTCACCAAGCTGGCTAATAAACTCCCAAAGTCCACTAGCAAATCCAAGATCTAATCCTGTTACACACATCATAACAATTTAAGATAATTAGGATAAGGACAGTAGGAAATGAAAAAGAAAGAGCTCAAAAAACAATCACAACATGAAAATAATAAAAACCTAGTCCTAGAAGAAAATAAATCCTAAAAGAAAAGAAATCCTAAAATCTGGAGCAAGTCCTAGCAGTAGTAGTCCAACTAGATGGCCACCACTACTACTCCTATCACTACAGTAAACAACAGTTGTGTGTTCAACATCTTTACTAACAGTAAATTGGCAGTACTCCATTATCTACTCCTGCAACTTCAACTACAATAACATCCTACAACTACTACAACAACATAAAACTACTATGCATCATCTTCCTACAACTACTCATCTTCAGCATCAACAACATAAAATTCCTGTTTAGTTAAATTCATGTTAAACATCATTTGGACCAGAGCCCAATCCTTTCTTCTGCTTGTCAGTACAACTATTGTTTCTTCAACTTATGCAAAAATTGAACATCATATGAAGCATTAATTCCAGAGAGTTTAGCAGCTAAAGTGAGATACAATTCCAAACAATGCAACAGAAAGAAGGAATTACGGCAGATCATTTCATCACCAAACTAATGGAATGAATTGCAACAGAACATTTTACTGAAAAAGTGGACTATAATGCAATCATTAAACTGAAACGAGCAAGTGACCGAATTGAGAGGATAATCAGCCACGTTTAATCGTTATCTAGAACAAAACTAGATAATCAGCCATCAGGAGCGGACAGCTGCAGGCCAGGGCGTGGCCCCGCGACCAGGGAATGGACAGGGGCGGGGTGAGCGCGGTCTGGTGCGGACGGGTGACAGCCAGAGGCGAGGTCAAGCAGTGGGCAGCACGATGTAGCCGCGCGCGGAGCAAGGCCCGACCATGGCGGATAGTGGTGCGGCAAAATCACAGGGGCGGCGCTACGAGAAGCAAACGACCAAGGGGAGGAGGGGAAACCGAAGAGCATCTCACTCGCAGAGGAGTAGACGGTGTGGTCGGGGACGGCGTGGTCGGGGACGGCTCAACGGTGAGGCCGCGGTGGCCGGAGGTGGAAGAAGGCGCAGACAAAGACGAAGACGGTGAGGGTCGGGGCGGCGGGGGTGGGGGCGCGGGGGCACGGGGGCAGCGGGGGTGGAGTCCGACGAGGGTCGGGGCAGCGGCGTCGTGGGTCGGGGCAGTGCGCGGGTGGATCTGGTGGCGAGGGAGAGAGGGTCGAAGGGGATCTGGCGAGGGAGAGGGAGGATAGCTAGGGGGAAGCTTACTAATGGCGCACCACCCCTCGGTGCGCCATTAGAAATCTTTTTTTTATAATAGCAATGGCGCACCCCCCGTCGGTGCGCCATTAGAAATCTTTTTTTAGATAGTAATGGCGCACCCCCCGTCGGTGCGCCATTAGTATGTTTTTTTAAAATGAATATGAATATGAAACAGTAATATTTTTATAAAAACAGTAATAATTGTTGTTTAACAACAATTGTAGTCTACACTTTTTTATTATTATTTTTTAGAAAATGAATATGAATATGAAACAATAATAATTTTTTATAAAAACAGTAATAATTTTTTAAAAAATATCATCAATTTTGTTACTTGAAAATATCATCGGCGGCGGCGGTGGAGCGGGAGGGTGCGGGGGGTGCCCATTGGCAGCGGTGGAGCGGGGGAGGGTGCGGGGGGGCGGGTGCTCGTCGGCGGCCGTGGAGCGGGGGAGGGATGCGGTGGGTCGGCGGCGGCGGTGGAGCTAGCGGGGGAGGGTGCGGGTGGGATCGAGATGGAGGGGGATCGAGATCGAGTGTCCTCATGAATTCAAAAAGTGCCCATGAAATTTAAAAATATTAATGATATCAAAAAGTGCCCATGAAATACAATCGAGAAATGAAGACTACGATTTAAATACAATCGATCTTAGCTAGCTATCTGTTAACAATCTTCTTGCCCTTCTTTTTCGCAAATGGAGTTCTTCTGTGGAACAGACGTCCTTAAGGTAGGGTGGTCCTACTTCTTCTTGTGGTGTGTGCTGCTACTTCATCGTCGTCGTCATGTTCAATCTTCGGGTCGCCGTACTTGTCGAAGTCTTGCTCATTGGCTACTCCATCCATTCCGATGATCTTCCTTTTGCCTCTCCTCACGACAACACGACTGTGCTTTGACGGGTCGGTAATGAAGAAGCATTGGTCCACTTGGGAAGCCAGTACCCATGGCTCATTTTTCGCGGTGACGTTTGTGCCCGCGGTCTTGGATTTGGCTTCGGGTATAACCATGGTGGTGAAATACCGGTCTTCTTTTAGGACGCTCTTGGCCCATCTGACACGGAACATCGGTACCTTCTCTCCAGCGTAGCTCAGCTCCCAGATCTCCTCGATCCTTCCATAGTATCTGTCCTTGTCGTTACCGGTGTAGGATTCCATTGTTACCCCGGAGTTTTGATAACCATCGCTCTTCATGTCCTTGTTCTCGGTGTAGAATGTGCAGCCGTTGATATCGTACACCTCATAGGTCATCAGGTTGTGCTCGGCGCCTTGTGACAAGGCGAATATGAGTTGTTCTTCCGCGGAAGAATCCTCATGTAAAGGGTACGACAGAAGCTTCTGCTTGAACCAACGCGTGAAACATGAGTTGTGCTCTTTGATTATATCTCCGTCCGTCCTCTGTTGGCCTCAGTCATTGTACGTCTTCTCAATAAAGGTTTTGTGCTCTACCACCCAAGGATCGACCACGTCTATGTGTTGTAGCGCGACTAGGTTTGCTCTTTCAAAGTCGGCGAGTCGACCCTCGAAGTTGACATGCATTTCGCGGTGACCCTCACGGTGACCCCATCCAGCGAGCCTGCCGAGGTGCCTGTTGACGGGTAGACCAACGGGGTTCTCGATGCCTAGATAATTCGTGCAGTAGGAGATGCCCTCTTCGGTCAGAAAGCCCCTGGCTATACTTCCCTTTGGACGTGACATGTTGCGAAAGTATCCTTTGATGACACCATTCATCCTTTCGAACGGCATCATGCTGTGCAGGAACGTCGGCCTGAGTTGGATGATATCCTCCACGATATGGACCAGCAGATGCACCATAACGTCGAAGAATGCGGGCGGGAAGTACATCTCAAGCTCGCATAGTATCACCACAATCTCTTCCTGTAGCCTTCTGAGTTGCCTCACGCCAATCGACTTTCGAGAGATGATGTCGAAAAAGTTGCATAGGCCAAATAGCATTTCACGGACGTGCACGTCAATGATCCCACGGATTGCAACTGGAAGTATCTGCATCATCAGCACGTGACAGTCGTGAGACTTCATCCCGCTGAACTTCTACTTCGCTGGGTCTAGGTATCTGCTTATCTTCCCTGCGTAACCGTAAGGAAGTTTTACTCCTATGAGGCAGGTGAAAAACTGCTCGATCTCCTCCTGACTTAGAGTGAAGCACGCGGGAGGTAGTCATTTCCGGTCTTCTTGGCCTTTTTGTCGTTGCGACGACTTTCTGTGTCCTGCTTCGCCTCATCATCATCATCATCATCATCATCATTAGAGTGAAGCTCCTGCCTGATGCCCATTGATTACAAGTCTGCCCTTGCTTTTGGCCCATCTTTGGTCCTCTCTGGCATGTTGAGCAGGGTACCAAGCAGACTCTCGCACACGTTCTTCGTGATATGCATGGCATCAAGGCTGTGAGGCACACGGTGGATCTTCCAGTACGGCAAGTCCCAGAAAATAGACCTCGTTTTCCATACCTTCAGCAGCGGCTCTAGCGCCTTTCGCTTCTTTCCCGGCTCTGGCGCCTTTTGCTTCTTTCCCGACAGTGGGCAAACTTTCCAATTTTTCAACAGCTCGTCTATTTCCTCGCCGCTCTTCGTACGCGGGCGCTTTCGGGGTTCGGTTTCACCATCGAACAGATCCTTGCGTTTCCTCCACGGGTCATCATCGCGAAGCCACCTTCGATGTCCCATGAACACGGTTTTCGAAGACCCGGGATCTCTATCTAGCTGGCGATACGTTGTGTCATCCATGCACCTTACGCATCCAGAAAATCCATGGACTACCTGCCCCGCGAGATATCCGTAACCGAGATAGTCGTGCACTGTCATGAGCAGTGCGGCTCTCATAGGGAAATATTCTTTCTCTGCGGCGTCCCACGTATTGGCTGGCGTTTTCCACAGCGTGTCTAGCTCCTCCTTTAGCAGCCCCAGATACGGATTGATGTTGTTCCCTGGTTGTTTCGGCCCTTCAATTAGCATACTCATGTGAATGTACTTCCTCTTCATGCACAACCAGGGGGGAAGGTTGTACATCCACACAAACACAGGCCAGGTGCTATGTGTGCTTCTCTGGCTGCCAAACGGATTGACTCCATCGGTGCTCGCGCCCAGCACGATGTTCCTTGGATCCTTCCCAAATTCTGGGTATTCGAAGTTTAACGCTTGCCACTGGCTCGCATCCTTAGGGTGACTCGGCATCTTGTCTTTTTTATTTATCTCCGGATCATTTCCGTCATCTTCCCGCTTCTTCTCCTCCCTATCCGCGTGCCAACGCGGGAACTTTGCTACCTTAGGGTCCGCGAAATATCGTTGCAGACGAGGAGTGATCGGAAAGTACCACACCGATTTTCGAGGAGCTTTCTTCCTCTTCTTGTATCGAGTGACGCCGCACACCGGACATATGGTAGACTCCGCGTTCTCGTCCTGATAAATGATGCAATTGTTCATGCACACATGGTATTTCACGTGCGGTAAATCCAGAGGACACACGATTTTCTTCGCCTCCTCAAAACTGGTCGGGCACTTGTTCCCCTTGGGAAGACGTTCGTGCCAGAATGACATGTTCTCGTCGAAGCATGCGTCGGTCATTTTGTGTTTTACCTTCATCTCCAGAGCCATGAGCGTTACTTTCAGGCGGGTATCCTCGGGCCTGCATCCTTCATACAATGGAGTAACCGCGTCTATCTCCAGTTGATCCAGCTTGGCTTTCTCTCGGGCGGCAGCTCTTGCGTTATCCGTCTGCTTGAGAAGCAGCTCTTGAATATGAGGGTCCTGCACCCAGCCTCCATCATCGTCTGCTCCGACATCTTCATCTTCATGATCATGCCCTTCGTCTTGATCTTCCTCATCATCATGTACGACATCTTCTACATGATGACTGTGTACAGCATCACCGTCGTGATCATGTCCTGGAGATTCTTCGTCTTCTCGTCCGCCCTCGCCGCGGTGGTTGTCTTGTTGCCCTTCCTCATTTCTTGCCCGCCCCCCATGGACGACTTCATAGTCATCTTCATCACCTTGCCACTGATAACCATCCATGAAACCACGCAAGAGCAGGTGGTCCCGCACCTGCCCGGAATCCGGGTCCACAATAAGGCTCTTCAACTTGCATCTTCGACACGGATATCTTATCTCCGTCTCGTTCTTTTGAAGCATCTCGGCCTTCGCGGAGCTCAAAAACCTATTCACGATGCCTTCGGTCATCGTGCGGACCATGGTCTCCTGCGGGGTAGAGCAAAACGATATCTTAGAACCAAGAAAAAATTTGGCATGACCTTCCCTAAAAATAGGACCAAAAAGAATGCATAGTGCCAAAATTCTCGCCGAAACGGAAATGAATCAACATTCCGGCAAAATATTGGCAACTATCGCATTTCAAATACCGGTACCTGCAAACAAAAACATATATGCAACACCACAAACATATGCAACACCACAAACATACATAGATCTAGCTAGGCCACAAAAAGTGCACGTGCACGTTGTTGGAGCGAGCCAGGGAGAAAAAAAGTAGATCTACAACATGAAGATAGATTTCCCCTTACTTACCTATCAAAAAAGGTAATTTCACCACTTAATTTTGATGAATCTATGGTGCAAATGAGGTGGGGAGGAGGAGGCAGCCGAAATCTTGGAGAAGGAGGTGGAGGGAATGAAGTGGGGAAAGTGAGTGGGTAAGTGTGGTTGTCCAAAATATCTTGTTGGGGTCCCAGGTTACTAATGGCGCACCACCTGCAAATGCGCCATTAGTAACCCTGGTTACTAATGGCGCACCTGCAGGTGGTGCGCCATTAGTAGTTTTGTAAAAAAGTAAATATATATATATATACTAATGGCGCACCGTGTCATAGTGCGCCATTACTAGTTTAAACTAGTAATGGCGCACTGTGAAACGGTGCGCCATTAGTAGTTTTGCAAAAAAAGAATAAAAAAAGAATACAGTACTGGCGCACTCTATGGCTGGTGCGCCATTACTAGTTAGAACTAGTAATGGCGCACTTCGCTCTGATGCGCCATCAGTATGTATGGAAAAATGAAAAAAAATTATTACTAGTGGTGCACCTTGTGTCTGGTGCGCCATTAGTGTCTTCCACACTAATGGCGCATCACCAACTGGTGCGCCATTAGTATATAGTAGTGGTGCACCACCTGACTGGTGCGCCATTAGTGCCCATCCCATCTATAGCCCTTTTCCTAGTAGTGACCTATTGCTACCTTCAGCTGGTATAGAAACCTTGTCTAGGAATTTGTATCCTCCTTGTCTACAATTAAAAAAGCAATGGGAAAAATGTTGTTGTTCCCATCTCTTCCAGTAGCAGCTAGGATTTGTTGACCAGTAGTGAGCTTTATGAAGCATCCATCCAGACCTACAATATTAGCACAAATGATTAGTACTTGAAAGAACATATAAATGGCACAAACAATACAAGGCAATTACCTATGAATGGTCTGCAGCCATTGAGGAACCCTTCTTTGCATCCATTCAGGCAGATGAACAATCCATGAAACCAAGGGTTCTTGCTAGGATGCTCCCTAATATATTTTGTTGTCACAGTACATCTAGAACCTGGATTAGTGTCTAGGACAACCTATAAATAATCTCTAATCCTAGTGTATTGGGCCTTCTGATCTCCTAAAACAACACTCTTTGCTGCCTTCCTAGCCCTGTAGGCCATGTGGGTTGATATACCCACTCCATACTTGCTCTTTTAATTGTTAATTATTGTTGTTATTGTTGTGTTAGGGTCATTTCTCACTGCCTCCTCACAATGTTTTGCAATCCACTTGGTAGTGATTTTGGTGCTCTCTGACACAGAAGGGCATGTGTGCACCAAACACAACTTCCTAATGGTAAATGTCTTCTCATTTGAAATCTGAGAAGCTGCCATATAGAAAGGGCATTGCTCATCTATGCATTGAGCTATAACCATGTCACTGCAGTTTCTATGGTACTCAAAGTTCATGTTTTGTGATATGTGCAGGGTTTGGAGTGCAGTTCTGAACTGGTACACATCAATGAAGCAAAGATGCTTCACAAATTGGTCATGTGGGTCAGTTCTGTCCTTAGCATACCATAACCTTGGCTTCATCTTCTTTGCTCTGCTCTTCCTACCATTGGGCAACACATAAGCCATTGCCTCAGCACCATCATCATCTTCCAAATCCAGGTCTACTGGTTTTTGTCCTCATCATCTGATGGTATCCAGTCCTCCTCACACATCTCTACACTTCCATGCGATCTACTAGTTGGCCCTTTTCTGTGCCTCTTGGCCTTATTCTTCTTCTGGATATGTTGCCCACTCTCTTGCTCCTCTTCATTGTGTTGCTCCTCTTGCACCTCTTCCTCCAATTCCTCCTCCTCTTCATCATCATCATCCTCTTATTCACCTGATGGCTCATACAGTTCCTCCTCCTCATCTGTATCCCACATCTCCTCAACATTTGTCTCCCCTTCATAATGCAGTAATGGATCATCCCTCTGTTTTTTTCATTTCCTCAAGCCTAGCAAGGATATCCCCATATTCTATCAAATTGTCATCATCACTGTCCTCTTCATTGTCCATAACTGCAGCTTTCCTCTTCAAAGGAGTGGCCTTCTCTTTTTATTTCTTATTCTTCCTAAACATTGCAATTTCCTTTCTTGTTGTCTCCTCCATAATTTTTTCTATTTGCAGTTGCTCCTCTGAATTGTTTGTGCTCTGCTGTGTTTGAAACTATATTGGTAGTGGTTCTTCTTCGGCTACGTCTTCTGCTGCATCTGAATTTTCTGCTGCTAGATCTACATTACTTGCATTGAACAACGCTCCTTCTTGATCTACCTGATACAGCTGGGGCTCTCCAATTTCCTGCAGAGGGATCTGCTGCTCAATAACATTACCACCGGTATTTATATTTGCAGGTTTGGGGGAACTGGCCCTAACAACTGTCACATTTAAGATCTTCTGCTTCTGCTGTACTATGTGGTCTAGAATTTCCTCCAACATGTCATCATCCTCTATTTCTTGCATTCCTTCCATCCCTAGGCTAGGATCCTTCACATAGTACATGTAATCCCTCAAACCATATCCTTCAGTCTCTATCAGTGCTACTAGATTGTAAAATGTGATGTCTGACAACATCATAGTTCTCTCAAGATTGTCTCTGTCGTGAAAATGCATCCTCAATTCCCAAACCTCATCATCCAGACTGCAAATTTATAAATAAACATAGTGTTGTATAAGTGTTCAATTATAACACTTACGAAAAAGCAGAACAGCAACAAACAAGAGCAATACAAAGCTTTGGGTTACTTAAGTAACCAACGTAGTAGAAAGCAAAACAGGACAATATCCCTAGCTTTGGTTCATTAAGAACTACTGCAATACAGATCAACACAGCACCTAATTCCAACTATATAACCACAGCTTATTTCAACTAAATAAGACACAAACAACACCTAATTTAAACATAATGAGTTAATTTCAGAAACATATCATCACAATAACAACCATAGGCCCAACAATATGCAATGGATATGGGGAACTGGATCTCACTATAAGCTAACCCTAGCCCTAGAAACAGAATTTAATGGAGAAGGGGAAGGGGATCTCACTATACACCGTCGAAGGATGAGGCGATGTGGTGGCTTCCAATCGGATTCGCCTTCACCGCCGCCGCGTATTCCATCGAATACTACACCACCTCCTCCGCATTGGGCGTCGCCTTGCTAGGGTTCGAGCTCCCGCAGAGCTCACCGCCTGTGTCGGGATCCGCGTCGCCTACGCCACTGCCAGGAAGACCGCCGCCGCCAACACCTCCTGCTTTCGCCAGGGTAGCCATCTGCCTACGCGACGCGAGGAGGGGAGAGAGCGGACAGGAGAGAGGGAAGAAGGGGAACAGCGGGCAGACGCGAGGAGGGGGGAAACAAGGAGGTCAAACAAACAGAGGGGGGATGGAGGGGGACGGCGCCGTCAAACGCCGTCTAACGGCTGTCGGAACGGCCGACGGTGCCACGTACGCAAAAAAAGGGCCCCACCTATCATAAACAAGCTTAATTGAGTCCGATCCGCCGATCAGTGCTTTCTGTAAAAAGATTACCATAGACACGGTGTTCTTTGCAAAAAAAAAATATTATAGTGATTTTCGCAAAGCTTGCCTTTAAAGTGGTGGTTTTCACGGAAGGGCGGGAACTGGCTAGGTGCTTCATACGGGTGCCTGAGTTGCTTTGGTTAAGGTGCAGCAGAGCTAACTGCAGTTTCACGGAAGGGCGGGAACTGGCTAGCACCAGGAGCCGAAGTTTGCTTTTGTGTCTCGTCCTAAGCACCTGTGCTGCGCAGCCTGAAAAAACCCGGGTTTTCTTACGGAAGCACCCACTTTTTTTTTCTTTTTCTCGAAAAGGAGGAGAACCCCCGGCCTCTGCATCTGGTCGATGCATACGGCCACTTTATTAATTATTAGCACAAAACCTTACAAAGTCGTACAACAGTAAGACCAAAGCCACCATCTTCGCAACCTCTGTCGCTACTCCTATCTAACTGATGAAGGGGCGCTGATGGTCTGGGCCTAATACCAAACAGACCTCGCAGCCAAACCTAACATCTAAGACCTGAGGTCCCAACCTGGACGCCTGCCGGGTATGGGCACCCACCAGTCCGACATGCTCCTCAACCCGGCCACCTGCCAGGTATGAGGCCGCCACAGCCACCTGCCACCAATCCATCTTCAGAGCTATACTGCTGCATACACCTTGCCCGGTCTCGCTGCCGTCGACGCCACCATGGCACCAGACAGCTCCACCGCCCTGCGCTCGTCCATCCAGCCGCATCCATGAACGATATGTAGCCGCACCATGCCGCCAAAATCATCGTCATCGACGCGGAAGCACCCACTTAAGCACATGTGTTGTACATGGCCTTACGCCTTATACAATGGTAGATGCTTAGAAAAATAAATCAGATTTTTCTGAAGCATCGGTGCCTATTTCTATACGAGAGACGTTTAGTTAAGCGTCTATCATGTATAAATAGGCACTGGTGCTTAAGAAAAGCCTGGTAGCCCTTGTACAATGGGAGGTGTTTAGAGAAATAAATTAGGTTTTCCTTAAGCACCGATGTTTATTTGGTCACGGTAGACGCTTAGCTAAGCATCTCTTCTGTAGAAATAGGCATCAGTGCTTCAAAAAAACTCGATTCATTTTTCTAAGCACATCTTTAAGCACCTCCCATTATACAAGGCCTTATTTCCCTAAGCACCTCCCCTAAGCGTCATGCATTGTACAAGGCCTTAGTGTCCTGAAGCAAGCATCGACAGGATCATCCTTGTGGCGGTTGGGTACTCATTTGGTGTGTTTGTTTCTCTCTTCTTCTATGGCGTTTGAGCTTGGAGGGCGACGGCATCTTAAACTATACATACAATTCTTTCAGTTTTGTGTGCTTATTGTGTGTTGTGTTCTAAGTTCTTTTCAACATCCGTGTATTTGTTTGGCTGTCTAGGGCTTTAATAATTTAAAGCCGGACGCTCAACGTCTTTCGTCTAAGAAGCCTTCGTTCAACGTATAAGCATAAGAGGTGACAAGGAAATCAGGCAACACAGGATCCCACTGGAGTTGATTGTCTTGTCATGGAGCTGTGCGCAATACTCTACGCCAAGTGTTAATTGAGTAATCACGAAGGTTGTACCAGCTACGGAACAATTTGACCGGGGCAACGGGGGGAGGCCAGCGACAGGTAAACTGTCATATGCTATTTTAATTATGTTTTGGAAGTTTGCGCCTTGAGATTCGTGTCGATGTAAATAATTGTCCTCGCCCACCTCCCATATAGTACCCTCTCCATTCTATAATGCAGCACGTCCATTTTTTCAAGTTTTAATTTTCTTAAAATAGGCTTTCTTCCGGCTTTATAGATAAAGCAAAGTTTCGTACAACAGTCATCCAGATCCCAAACAGCAAACCAACGGCCGGGGCTGCAGCACAGCAATGTCCAAGAAACATAAAAGAAATAGGGGGGAAAAAAAGGCCACCTGGTAGCGGTCGTCAAGCGACACTACGATGCTGAGAGCCGACGCGCCGTAGCCAGAAGCCTCCGGTCACGATTACAGGCGTTACGATGCTGAGAGCCGACGCGCCGTAGCCAGAAGCCTCCGGTCACGATTACAGGCGTCATCTTATATGGTTATATCCCCTGTTGGATGGTGGTTATGTAACTCAAGTTGGTACTTGGGATTACAGGCAACAAAAAAGTTGAAAAGGAGGAAAGCCTCCGGCCAAGGGATTACAGGCAAATGAAACGTGGATGTGACTAATTAGCATCATCTACTGCTACTGCTGGTTACCGAAAATATTTCTTGTCGCGACACACATCAACTATGTGCAGTTCTCAGTAGCTATGTGCAGTTCAGTACTTTGAAGCTCTCTTGTGGCCTTGTGGGTTTATCCTTGCTCTTATTTTATTTTTTTGAAGAAAAGGGCTCTTGCCCCAGTTCCATTCCATAGAAATGAAACCATATATTATTTATTACAGCTCGCGGGAAAGGATTGGCACATCCTTCCGGCATTTTTTTTTCATAGAAAAGGTCCCTTCTCAACTACCCTTTTTACTTGACTGCGAAACTGAAACAAAGATCTAAACATAGTTTTCTTCCCCTCTCACTCCCCGCATACAAGGTTTCAACGGTCACCCTTCCAGCAGTATACCGCTGAACACGTCAGACCATCCTTCTGCCTTCTTCTTCATCAAGTATTGCATCCACAGCTTCTTCTTCCTCAACCTGGCTCTGGCCAAATCAGCATAGGAGGACGTCTGGCCGTCTCCCAGAGTGAAGAGATGAGTCTTTCCACGCGATCTCTTGCAGCCTCTTTGCACAGGATCTTCCATTGATCTCAGAAGCCTGCAATTTTCCTCAGAATCACCTGCACACCCATCCATGGGGCTTTGTTAAAACACATGTCATTTCTGCTTCTCCAGATAACCCAGAGAGTGGCTGAAATAAGCATATTTTCAGGCTGTAGGGTCTTGTGTTTCCCCCAAATCTTATACATATTATCCAAAGTAGGCTGGAGCATACATCCTGAGATGTCATGAATATTCCTCCATATCTCAGTAGCAACAGCGCAATCAAAGAACACGTGATTACAATTCTCATATTCAGAGCAAAACAGGCAAGAGAGATCATCTAAATGTTGTCTCTTACACAGATTACTCCTAACCAACAGTTTATTATGAGCCAGCAACCACAAAAATATATGAATATTAGGAGGAACCTGAAGCTGCCATATCTCTGGGATATGTACAGGACAGATCCCTCTAAAATTAACTATACCATACATAGATCTAACAGAGTAATTCCCATTAGATTCAAACTTCCAAATAATGGCATCTTCATCATCACTCAGAATGATATTTTGCGCGATGCTAATTAAGTCAAACCAAAGGTGTAGTAGTCTATTGTCCACACACCTCCTGAAGGTGATTTTAAGATTAGCACCATCCCAAAGATCAGCAATAGGTTTGTTCTGTTCATTAGCAATGGTGTAGAGCTCCCAGAATTGGATGGCTAAGCTACAGGATCCAAACCAATGATCTTCCCAGAACTTAACTCTTTTCCCATTCCCAACTTTCCATTGATATCCCATCTTGGCTGCTTTGGCAGCCCACAGGACTCCTTTCCAGAAAGGCAAGGAGGAGTTGCCATCAGGACAGGAGAAAATATTTGGATCTCTAGTTCTATACTTAGCATCTATAATTTTCTTCCACATCTTCTGGTCCCCCTTTTGATATTTATCTATCCAGGCTGCTAGAAGGCTTAGATTCGTATCAGCAATATTGGGTATACCTAAACCCCCATATTGCTTCTTCTAAGTCAACAACCCCCAGCTAGCTAAATGGTACTTATGATGACCTTCATAGTTATCCCAAAAACAGTGAGCCATCTGAGAGTTAATCAAGTTTATAGCCCACTTAGGAAATTTTATCATGATCATCAGATAGGTAGGAATACTAGCCAAACAGGACTGAACTAAAACTAATTGCTTCTCATACCCTAGTAATCTCCCTCTCCAACCAGCAGCCTTTTTTAAGACCTTATCAACCACAGGCTGGAGGTCTTCTCTCTTTAACTTGGAGTGGTGAAGGGGGAAACCCAGGTATTTAAGAGGGAAAGAACTCAAGCCACAAGATAAGGCTTGAGCAACATTGTGGGCTTCTTCTTCACTAACATTAATAGGAACAAGGCCACATTTATGGAAATTAATCCTTAGCCCTGACATTTGCTTAAAACAAGCTAATAACCATTTCAGGTTTTTTGCAGAATTAATATTGTTCTCTATGAACAGAAGGGTGTCGTCTGCATATTGCAGAATGATTACACCCTGAGGGAAAACATTAGTCATTAAGCCAGACAATAAGTTGTTCCTTGCTGCTTTATTAAGCATTCTGCTGAACACATCTGCCATCAAATTAAACAACATGGGTGATGCAGGGTCTCCTTGTCTAACCCCTTTAAAAGTTTCAAAGAAATCACTATTGCAATCATTAATTCTAACCCCTACTGAACCTTTATACAAAATAGATTCAACTCTCCTCACCCACCTGGGGCTGAAACCCCTTTGGTATAACACTTTCAGTAGGAATTTTTTGCTAATTCTATCATAAACTTTTTCATAATCCAGCTTGAAAACAAAACCTTCTTTTTTATTATTCACAGCATCATGAATAATTTCATGAGCAGTAACCACACTCTCTACTATGTATCTA
The DNA here is from genome assembly GCF_002162155.2 of Triticum dicoccoides. NCBI lineage: Eukaryota > Viridiplantae > Streptophyta > Magnoliopsida > Poales > Poaceae > Triticum > Triticum dicoccoides. The sequence goes on along the minus strand of NC_041381.1, from coordinate 19,499,745 downwards.
CCCTTAATGAAAGCAGTTTGATTCTGGGAAATCAACTCATCTCCCACATCCCCTAGCTGATTGGCTAAACATTTAGCAAAAATCTTAAAGCTGCAATTAGATAGAGCAATAGGTCTGAATTTCTGAATAACGTCAGCATCAGGTTCTTTTGGGATTAAAGTGAGCAGAGAGAAGTTCAATCTATACAGATCTAGAGAGTCATTGTTCCGGGCATCTACCATCAACATTAGGTCACTTTTAATAGTTTCCCAGAATTGTTGATAGAATAAGAAAGGGAAGCCATCAGGGCCAGGGGCCCCTTCTGCATAAGAGCCAAAGACTGCTTTCCTGACATCTTCCTCTGTAATATTGGCCTCAAGCCTCATATTTTGTTCCATAGAAACCATTTCAGAAGGATCCCAGAAGTTGTCATCTAGATCTATTTCTAATGTTTCCTCTTTTCCAAACAGTTGCTTGTAATAATCTACAGCAACACTAATTATATCTTTAGTATCTTCTACAGGACCATTTGGACCTCTCAGCATGCTAATCTGCTTTTTCCTCCTTCTTTGATTAGCCAAAGCATGGAAGTAAGTTGTGTTTCTCCCACCTTCCAAAATATTCCTCTCTCTAGATCTTTGTCTAGCTTTGATTTCCTCCAGTCTCCAAATATTTTGGAGATCCAAGGCAATCTTGTTCATTCTAGTTTTAGAAGTAGGGGAGAGAACTTTTGTCTCAGATTCAATATCCATTAAATCATATTCAGCTACCAGCTGCTGCTTATTTCTGTTTTTCTCAGCCTCATAGTTGGCATTCCAGCCTTTACACACTCTCCTAAGCAACCTAATCTTGTACTGCCATCTATCCATAGGATCAGTAATGGAGCATGGTTTGATCCAGGTCTTTCTAACCATTTCAACAAAACCCTCAACCTGCAACCACCATTTCTCAAATCTAAACTGTTTGTCTCTAGGTGGTTGGATAGCTCCAGTATCAAAGACTAGTGATGTATGATCACTACCCACCCTAGGGAGGGTTTTCAGTTGCACAGCTGGGAATAGATTTTCCCAACATGTGGAAATGAAAATCTTATCAATATTAGCCATCACCAAATTATCCTGGTTATTGGCCCAAGTAAATTTCCTAGTATAATTTTTCAATTCAATGAGGGCATATTTATTCACCCAATCATTGAAAAGGGTTACCCAATGTAAATTAACATTCCCAGTACTCTTTTCTTTACTGCTTCTAACTAAATTAAAATCTCCTCCAATAATGGTAGGACCCAGCCAGGCTTCCATAGTATTATGTAGCTCATTGATAAACTCTTGAGATTATCATATGCAGCCCCATACACAGTGATAAACCTCCAAATGTTACCATCTTTCCTATCTTTTATTAAGCAGGCAACTGAGAATTGTAGAACATCTACAGATACAATCTCAAAATCATCATGCTTAATCCCAACCAGGATCCCACCTGCAGTACCAATAGCTGGCATCCAATTCCAGGTGAAATCACTGTTTGGGTCAAGAACTTTAATTTGAACACTAGAAAAAGAGTCCTTCTTAGATTCAGAAAAACCAACTAAGTCAGCATGGGTATCTCTAATGAGCTTTCCCACAGCATTGAGTTTTTCAGGCTTATTCAGCCCTCTAACATTCCAAATTGGAAAATTCTAGTTTTCTACAACTACTTTTCTTACCAGAAACAACATCAGCCCATGTAGGCATATCACCAGCTATGTCACTAATGCGAACACTTCCTGGGTCTACAATTAAAGAGGATGTGATTTTGTCCTAAAGCTGATATCTAGATTAGTAGGTAAGAAGTACTCTGGATGAGAATCTTTAAAAGTAGATAGTCTACCATCCTCAATCAGCCTAATGGTTTGAATATTATGAGAAATAGTATTATCATCATCACCTAGGTTCAGACCAGCTTTTCTAGCTTTAGATAATAAGTTCTGATTATTGAAAGCAGAAAATGAATTGGTATTTCTATTACCTTTTGGTATCTCCAGATCCTTGAGCTTCTTGAGATCTGCAGCCTTCTGTATTGTTGTTCTCCCATCCCTTATAATCCTATTACTCGTCCTGGGCGCCACAATAGGGCCCCAATTTTTGTTTTGCCCCTGTTGTGGCTGTTGGGTATCAGCTTCTGTGACTTTCTCTCCATCAGACTCTTCATCAAACTGCTCAAGTAACTGCACACCAATATTCTCCTCAGGCAGCTTTTTCTGCATGCTTTTGGACAGTTTTTCATCATTTTTCATACCCAAAATAGCACTTTGCACCTTCTTTTCCAATGAGTCCATTATGTCCATGGGCTTCTGGGAGTGAGGTGGTGCTCTTTGAGAGTTCTGACCAGGATCTTTAGTCATTGATTTTGTACTTTTATCTTTACCTTTGTCAGTCTCCATGTTCCTTGGTCCCTGTAACTGCAGGTCTTTCTCAGGATCTCCTTCAAGCAGATCATCCTCAGAATTTTCTGACTCCTGAGCACTGGGGCCAGCAGCTTCCATAATTGGGGCATTTTCCAGAATGAAAGATATAAGGTAGAGTTCTTAATCACGGAAACTACTGCCAAAAGAGGAAATAAAAAAATAAAATATAGATCAAAGCTCTGGTTTCTAGCATGTCTTGTTAGAGGAGCAAACCAGGAAGAGACATAGTATCATGATAAAGAAGATTTAAGCTATAATGGAAAATAGTAAAGAACTAAACTAAATAAAGTTTCAGGACAGGGCATCATGATAATGTACTTGGTAGCACCCAAAAATCACATAGTAAAGCATGACTCGATACTGAAGCACTGAACTGGGGAACTGTGTGTGCATAAATACAAATAAGTAATTTGCACGACAGTAAAAACATATATATTTGTATTAGAGGTAGCTTTAAAAAATAAGATGAAATTCAGGTCATGCTTACTGATCACCTTGTATATATACTTTTTTCAGATAATGAGGTTATCTTGTATATAAAAATTACTGAAAAAACGACTTTGAAACAATTTTGTACACATCGAATCCATTATCAGTTTATCATAAATAGGATCCATTAACAGCACTACCTGTCTTTTCTCCCAAACTGTACTATCAACCAATAGTCATATGCACATGCTAACTAGTAATTCAGTTCAGTTCAGCAGCTCTGGTCTGTTTCCATCTTCAGAGTGATCCAAGATGCTTGAGCCAACCAATTTTTGTGAGCCTGCTTTTACTTTCCCCTGTTCTGCCTTTGGCTTCAGATCTGCCACCTTTCCTTTGATGAACCAAAGGTGCAGGAAGGCTGGCACTTCTTTTCTTTTTTTTAAGAAAGCCATATGCATATTCAGAAAGTGAACAACATACTCATAAGATATTTATCACAACTCAATGTTAAATGACTAAGCCTATCAAGTCTATTATTTATTCCAGAGTTGTAAATAAACTACTGCTATCAAAAGGGAATCAAATAAACTAATGTACAGAACTTAATGAATCAGAGTATCATCACACATGTTTGAATGTAAAACAGTGTAATTAGCTAGCGGTAACAAAAGTAGCGTAATTTTAGTCCTCCTCGCTGTAATTAGTCTATGCTTCTATACACATAGAAGAAGAGTACTGTAGCTGCCAATGAAAATGGCCGAATCTGTTTATGTGGAACTCTAGCACTCACGGTCCAACATCCTAATCCAATATCACACAGAACAAGCTACAGTAAGCACGACAGTAAAAACATATATCTCTGATTCAGTGGCATGGTTGCAGCTTCCCCTCTTCCTTCAGTCCTGAAGCATCTGAATTACAAAGTCCGCCTTCGTCAGTTGCTCCGACGCGGAAACCTCTGCTGCTCCGCCATAAGACCAACATCAAGCGAAACCAACCAGTGATAATGACGCTTATATAAATGAAACAAACTCACTCGTTTTAGTTCTTGATGGCAAGGAATGCCCGTGTTTCAGGAATTATTACAGAAACAACCAACAATGCATGCATGACAAGATGCAGTTGCAAAGAAATCAAGAGCTGATGATACTATTACAGTACCATTACAAATAAATAAAAGCATGTACGCTTACAGTGCATAAGCGATTCTTATGGTTTTTAATTACCGAAGGATGTAGTTACCGCTCTTTGCTATGGACGGAGCTCTGGAACATGCTTGATCATGTTCTGCGTCTCTGCTGCTCTTTGCTAGCTAGGCACGGAGCCCTGGAACATGCTTCATCTTGTCGCGCATCTGGTTCAGATCCCAGTCAGACTTGAAGTCCTTGTGCAGGTCCAGCATCCAGAGCTTCTTCAGGGATCCAAGCGATTCGATGCCACGAGGCACCATACTTAGCTCCGAGAGTGACACGATGTAGATCCCATCAATGCACGGAATGGCACCCTCCTCAATCACCAGTTGCTTGACATTAGGCATGCGCCTCAAGACGAGTGTCGTCAGCTGAGCAAAGCACCCAGCAGAAAGCACCAATGTACCTCCACTACTCACCCTGTTAAGACTGAGATAAGTGAGAGCCGGCAGATGAGATGCCAGCAGCTGCAGCGGGTCTTCATTCCCAAGATTGCACCAACTCAGAGCCAGATACTTGATATTCTTCCCATGACCCTGAAATATCGGACACTTGAGCGTCCCATCGGCCCAGCCACCCCTGATGATTAGTCTGTGGAGCCTCTTGGAAATTGGCTTGAGTGCTTGGAACGTAGGTGTCTCCTTCTCATCACATGCACAGAGAAGTAAGCTGGAAAGCAAAGGCATCTCTGAGAGGGTTTTGAAAAGGTCATCACAGTTAGATGCATCGATGTTATCAACCCAAACAGTCTGCAGCTTCATCATTTTCTTCAGCTGCAGCGACAAGTCCTTGCTGGCATGCACGGTCTCAAGAGTTTGCAGTTCCTGGAAGTTGGAAATCATATTCGGCGCCTCGACCCCGACGAAGTACTGGAACTTCATCTGCTTCTCATCGGCAAACCTGTCAGCTAAAAGGTGTCGTAACTTCTCAACCTTCACAATTCCTGGCGGTAGTTTTTCTATTTTTGTTTGCTTGACGTCCAGCGTCTCGAGGTTTGAGAGTTTTTCAATAGTGTCCGGCAATGACTGAACACTGGTGCGCCTCAAGCCAATGTAGCGGAGATTGAATAGATTCCCAATGGATGCTGGCACTTGGTTGATTCCAGAGTCTTGGAGCTCGAGAACGGTAAGGTAGCTCGATCCAGACAAAATTGAGGAGATCATGTTGGTAGAGGACGAATCTGCTGCGAGTGAGATGACGGTTCGGAGTCGTGGAAATTCCACTCCTGCAGCTGTGTTGCTGTCTCTCCAACCTCGTGTCGAGAACCGGCGAACTTCTTTATCCACACGCATCATTTCGCCTTGATCATTCGCGGAACCAAACCCTTCGCCTTGATCATTCTCCAACCTCGTGTCGAGAACCGATGAGTTCCATGAGATTCGCCTCGGGCACTTCCTCTGGCGTGCTGCTATCTTTCTTCATTGCAAACCCTTCGGCAACCCACAACCGCACGAGGCTCTCCCGTGACATTTCATAGTCTTCACGAAACAAGCTACAGTACAGGAAGCAGTTCCTGAGATCACCTGGCAAGTCATGATAGCTCAGATTAAGTATAGCTTGGACATGGTTATTCCGCCGCAGCTCGCTCTGGAGATGGTTGTACACCTGATTCCAAGCATGCTCTGTTGGTTGCTTTGTGGACAATAGGCTGCCAGACGATACAATGGTCAATGGCAGGCCACGACACCGCTCAACTACAGCAGCAGCCACTGCCTCAAGCTCTGGAGGGCACTTGCGGCCCAGGCTGTTGTGGAAAGCCCTAGAGCAGAATAGCGTGAATGACTCGGCGCTACCCAATGGTTGAAGTGGTAGGCGACGCCTCACCGGAGCAAGACCGGCAACATCTTCATTCCGTGTTGTGATCATGACAAGGCTTCCTTGGAGACCCTGGAATGCACTGCACATCTGAGTATATGCTTCTTTATCCCACACATCATCAAGCACGATCAAGCACTTTCTATCTTGTAGTATCTTCTTTATAGCCTCTGTTAACTCATAAACATCAGGTTTGGCGCCCACACTAAGAGGTGATGGCGGCGGCGACTCTTGTGTGTATTGTATCTTGGTGAGCAATGCCTTCAGCAAATCAACTACAATATACGTCCGTGACACCACAATCCAAGCATGAGCATCAGGGAAGTTGGCTTTCTCCCGATCATACACATTTTTCACAAGGGTTGTTTTCCCCAAGCCTCCCATACCAGAGACTGTAATCACTGTGCTTTCTTTCTCATCGGCGGTCAGCCATTCGGTCAACTTGCTCCTGTTTTCATCAATTCCGACAAGGTCCTCATCACTAACACTTTCTGGGAAGCAGCCTCCCCATCGCTGCCTATCAACCTCTGCATGCTCATTTCTAATGGGTTGGACTATAGTACTCCAATAAATATGTAGTTCTTTGATGTGCCTGATCTCCCCCTCTATCTCTATAACTTCCTCGGCAATTTTACTAAAGACCTTAATGTGGCGTGAACTTCTGATGGCGTACCGATTTAGGAAGCCTTCGTCCTTGAGCTTAAGAGCCTCATACGAGTACTTGTCAATCACATCCTCAACGTGGTAGGCCAGCCTCCTCACATTTCCAATCCAACCCTTGACGACGTTGTTGCTGAGATGTGTTGTACCCAAGTCTTGAATTACATCATTCATCGTCTTCAGTTCTATATCGATTCTTTTGATCTTTATCGGCAATTCCTTTAGGTTGTCAACCTTCCTCGATAGCTTGTTGATGACAGCCAAGACAGCCTCATTCAAAACGATTGCCCCAATCTTTGACACAGCGAGGAGTATAGCCTCCGCCATTTGCTTCTGAAAAAACTCCAATATGGAACAAGTTATATCAGTTTCAGCTTGGACAAAATGTGGCATAATATGTTTATAAAGGATTATATCAGCTTCAGCTTGGACAAAATGTGGCATATTATATGCTTATAAAGGATGGTACACACAGCTATATTGCCACTTACTCCCTCCCTTCCTAATTATAAGTCGTTTTAGAGATTTCAATAAAGACTACATACAGATGTATATAGACATATTTTAGAGCATAGATTCACTTATTTTGCTCCGTTTGTAGTCGTTATTGGAATCTCTAAAAAGATTTATATTTAGGAACGGAGGGAATAGTATTTAGCACGTTTAGCCAATTTGTTAACCAAGCTTAATTATCTTCTGCCCATAACATGTACAACGAAGACAAGCGCTATTGTATTATTATTACTTTGTTGATATAAAAGGAGCATGGATCCCACGTTCCATTTCACTGAAAACCGATATGTTGATACATCCAACATCCCCGTCATCTGTCTCACACACATACAGAACTGCGCAAAACTTTCCAAGCAGCAAACACATTATGGTATATAAAAAAATAAAATTCTACATCACACAGCGATGCAAAACGAGAACGTAAAGCCACCTTACAATTGTCAAGGACATGGAAAATCAACTCAGCAACACACTGAAAACCTGAGTGACAAAACATCGGCTATATTAGTGACTGGCGCGTCAGTGCTTAGGCATAGATGGGTGGAAGAATGGCTTCTGCCAATAACATCTACTCCCTCCGTTCGGAATTACTTGTCGTAGAAATGGATGTATCTAGATGTATGTTAGTTCTAGATACATCCATATCCTAAAAGGAATTCGGAACAGAGGGAGTAGGAAGATAAGCGCTATTGTACTCTCCTTTTTTTTCTGATAAAAGGAACATGGCTCCAGGCTTCCATTTAACTGAAAACCAATATGGGGATACGGCCAGGCCAGGCCAGCATCCCCTGCCTTTAATCTATCTGGCACACACGCAGAACTGCGGAAAACTTGGCCAGCCCGAAACACACTAGGGTATTTAAGAAGGAAAAGAACTGCATCACACAGCGATGATGAGAAAGAAGATAAGAAACTATGGTGATGATTCGTACTTGTGCCCTACTTTGGGCGATCTGGATATGCAGAAATGATGTTACATCTGCAGGAAAAAAATATCAATGACCCTATGGGGATAGTGAAACTCATGTGTAATTGGATATCTGATTGGGCTGTGTTGCGGACAAAGGACCCAGAGGAAAAACTACTAACGCTTGGAGCAAGACCCGTCGATGAACCCGAATCAGTATGCAAGACTGCAACAACAACAACAACAACAACATCTATCTGTGGGAGAAGATGAACATGGCTCTAGGCTTCCATTTAACTGAAAACCAATTAATATGGCGATACAGCCCCAGCTTCCCCTGCCTTTCATCTGTCCCACAGGCATTCAGAAGTGCAGAAAACATCGGTTGGGCCGGGTTCCACTGTCAGAGATAACATAGCATCGAACAGAATTGATGGAGGCTTACCGCGCGATCCGCTTCCTGGCCGCTACCGTCGCTGCCACTATCCTCTCGGTTCGGCTGCAGTCGCCGTCGCCGGTTGGGATGGGAAGCTCAAGAAGCTCAGGCCGCGGCCTGGTCGCGTGGGCATTTGGGGATATCTTTGCTTGGTTGGTGCTTGGAGAGCAGGTGGCTTGGCCTCAACTCGGTCCTGGGTGTGGGTCGCGGCTCCCTTTCCTGCCAAATTCCATTCCGCGTCCTAGGCGCGGAACAGACGCGGTTTCTCTCTGTTGATTTTCTTTTTTCTTTTTTCTGCTTTCTAAATACGCGACGAGCGCTTTCCAAATACGCACTGAATATTTCTACAAACACACGATGAACATTTCATAAATATGCCACAGGCATTTATATGCGTGAAATGTAAGCACTTTGTTTTCGTTTTCAATAAAAGGATCCGATTTTTTTTGTTTTAAATGGCAATCAATTCTCCGTGGGTTAGACCATCTACAACCGGACTCCTCAAACACCAATCATTGCAAAGGCCAAGGGCCCTCCAAGCTTCGCGGGTGAACCCCGTGGATTCGCCTTCCCTCTGCCTTTGCTCCGGCTAGTAGTTTAGCTTACAAAAATTTTTTTAGTCCTCGCAGGTGAGACAGCACTTCTTCAAATTTTATCTTCTGAGCTCCAATCCCCTCCCTCTAGTCCATTCACCTGGACTGGGTCGTCGGGGTGCCAACCTGCAGCATCCTTTTACTGCCAAATTCCATGCCGCGGCCAAGACTGGGTTCCTCTTTGTCATTGTTTACCTACTTTATTTCCTCAAAAACTACACTAGTACTCCCTTTGGTCCAGAAAACTTGTCTTAGATTTGTCTATATATGAATATATCAAACTTTTCCAGGACAGAGGTAAAATTTAAAATGAAGAAAAGACTAGGTACACTCTCTTTTTATGAAAAAAGATTCTAGCAACATGCATGAATCTTCAAAGAAGCTACTACTCTCACGACCGTTTACAATTTAGAGCCTAGCAGCAACCGTACCATATGCATTTGCACTATGTCCAGATCAACAAGATGTTGACCCTTGACAGCCCATATATGCTAAAAATTAAAGTAAGATGCAATCTCAAAGCGTGCCACAGCCTGACGGCATCACTTTTCCTGTCTCTGCTTCTTCCTCCCTGAAGTTAATTATCAGCTATGCCAACACGCCTGCGATTGGTATATCTGCCCCAAGAATCTCCAGCAGCCCAGTGATGCCAAGAATCCAAGAGGTCGAGACGCGGAATTCCAGAACTCGGACTAGCGATAGCGCTGGTACATCCTCCGCAGATCTCGGCAGTGTATGCACGTCCATGGGGTCAGTGGAGGGTCGAGGCAGTACGAGTGTACCCACTGCGATCGGCACACGTGGCAGCTCAGTATAAGCTCTTCGGGCTCACGGCTGTGGCACATGTAGCAGGCCCCTTGGGCAGCAGACTGCACGTTGAGTTCGACCGGAAGGTGAGCATCGTAGAAACACAAGTACATCAGGTCAAGCGGTTACAGTTTTTTGCATAGTGGAACCAGATCTCACTCACCGATGATGATCCAGGAAAGTCGCCGTGGCCTTCGTCAGTAAACATGAAGATGCTGGTTGAAGCTCCACAGGGAACGGGGGTCTGCGAGTATATCTTCTGATCTGAAGTTCCGGCCTCGTCCACCTTGCTGATCCAGGAGAAACTGGCTTTGCAAAGTGGGCACGTTGAGACCTTTCCCCTGGAAGACTGAAACACACAACATGCACGTGTGTAAGCAACAGTTTCTACACTGATAAAAAATTAGTCAAGGAACAAACGAAAAAGGCTGACTAGAAGCATAGGTTTTTTGTTGACATCGAGTAATTTGTTTTGTTCAAGGCCTGCCTGCTGAGAGCTATTGGAAATGGTGACTGTATGTTCAATTTCTCATCTTATGTAAACTGGAAACATGTATTTCAATCAGGATGAAGTGCTATAGTGCTGTCCTGAATCCACGCTACCGTACAAGCATTAAGTGCATATTTCATGTTTTGTATAGTAGAGCAACGTATATATCCCAGAAATATTGATGTGCAAAAAAAACACATTATAAGCAGATTTTAAGGAATGAATTTAACTAAAGGATTTTATTTATGTTGACACAACATACCAAACAATCCGCCCATCCTTGAATGCATGAATAACAGAACCGATGTCCACATGGTAAGATGCCCCTCGAGGAAGAGAAATCAGTCCAGCAAATGACACATGAAAGTTCTGCTTGTCTTTGCAGGCTCGATGATTCTTCCATGGTGGGCTTCTCATCATCTCCCTTGTCATCATCAGCTGTGATACCAAGGTCACTTTGATCTATTTTCTCTTGAGTACAGAAAGATGGTTCATGTCCTGACAAATCACCAGGTTGCAAGCTTCTTGACCTCTCACCCAAATCAATAGTTTCTTGCTCTTCACTCTTTTCTGGTTCGTAATCATGCATACTAGTTTCACAATGATCATATATGCTTTCCAAGGTAGATTGCCGAAAAGATGGTGCATTTGTGCTCCTCATTTTTCTCCGGGCTTCTGTAGTCGAAGTATCAAACATTTGTCGTTCCTCAAAACTATCTGACAAACTATCATCAGATAATTCCATAAGAGAGCGTGCATGCTTGCTTCGTGATCCCTTTCCCATAGGATCATTTCTTTCGCCCATCTGACCAACAACATCATTACGCAGGAGGCCTGACAAGTTTCCCTTTTGCTTCGATGTGCTCCGAGACGAAGTATAACTTGACGTGTGAAGGCCTTCTCTTATCTGTATTTTCATTAGATATATGTGTAAGTTTACAACTGAGAATAAAACAGTTAGCGCAAGGGACAACGAAACAAGCTGAAACACAAAGTCAACTGCTCATCTTATCTATTCATCAAAGACTACATCAGAATTTTCTCATCCTGGGAATGTAAATGTAGCTCATAGAATATTCGAGGTCATCTACATAGCAATAACACTTCATATAGGTGCCCTTTCCAGTTTCGAGCATTAAGCTAGACAAAATGAAGACCTTATGACAGCACAAAATGAAATCAAAAGTTATAGGTGTCCTTTCCAGTTTCGAGCATCTTCATAAAAATATTGGTAGGTTTCCTAAACAGAATGAAGACCTTATGACAGCACAAAACGAAATCAAAAGTTTGTCAGGCTAAAGCTAGACAAAGGAATTTATTCAAAATGGTTCCAATGGCGTACGATTTGCAAATTACCATCAAACTTGAAGCATTGTCTCGCAGATGTAGGATATCTTTATCAGTTGACTTCTGCTCATGCTTTAAACGCTTTTTTCCTCCTTTAACATCTCCTGAACGAATCTTCTTTGAATTCCCGGCAACGACTAAATTCTGAAGACGACAGGGCAACCAAGCTCCATCAGGTAATTTACAGCATAACATGTCAGGAATAATGACACTTCTGAAAAAATAACGCATTCTTCTAAGACCGTCAACTATTTGGGGCAACGAAGAGAAACCACAATGGGATGAATCACAGCACAATACTTATAAAATATATAACAGAGTGAAATACACACACACAAAATTAGGCCACCTGTGAGAAACATCTACTTTAGCAACTCAAATTAACAGCTTCAATGAAAACAATACAGAAAAGAAAAAGGGTAATTTGAGCACTACACATGCAGTTAAAATATCAGATTCTAATACAAAAAAAAAAACACATCAGGTTCAAGCCTCAACTTACTTGCAGGACATACATAGTGTATTTTACTAAAACGTCAGGACTAATCACTTAATTATTAATTTATTTCGTCAATCATACAGCTATAGAAAGCAAGAACACTGTCTTACTATATAGAGCATGCCTGTTGCATGATCTGTCATCACACAGCAAATCTCTTACAGAAAAGAGTAGCTTTTACTTAAGGAAATGGATCTAAACAGTGTTGTATTTGTTATCTGAAATGAATGAAAAAAATTGAACGGGTGAAATGTAAAACCTGAAGACCAAATGGAGAATTAAGGGATTGGATTCACAAACTAAATCAATTGGAAATAATGGCTCTTACTTCTTTTAATAGGGATGATTCCACCCAGTCCTGATGCTCAAAATCAGAATCAGAATCATCGATCTTGAGCACATCCCTGGCGTATGAAGTACTGCATAAATTAGAAGGTAATTCTTTTAAGCATGGATCCTCCCTGAAACTCGAAGCATTGTCTCGCGGACGTAGGATATCTTTATCAGTTGACTTCCGCTCACGCTTTAAATGCTTTTTTCCTCCTTTAACATCGCCTGAACGAATCTTCTTCGAATTCCCGGCAACAACTAAATTCTGAAGGCAACAGGGAAGCTCCATCAGGGAAATTTACAGCATAACATGTCAGGAATAATGACGCTTTAGAAAAAATATCATACTTTTCTAAGATCATCAACCATTTGGGCCAACCGAGGGAAACCACAATGTGATGAATAACAGCACAGTACTTACCGAATATATAATAGAGTGAAATACACAAAAATTTAGGCCACTTCTGAGAAACATCAACTTTAACAACTCAAATTAACAGCTTAAATGAAAACGATACAGAAAAGAAAAAGGTACTGAAATTTGAGTACAACACATGCAGATAAAATATCAGATTCTAATACAAAAAGTCCATCACATTCAGGCCTTATAACTTACTTACAGGACATACACGGTGCATCTACTAAAACGCCAGAACCAATCACTTAATTACTAACTTGTTTCTTCATTTATACAGTTATGGGAAGCAAGGACACTATCTTACTATATAGAGCATGCCTGTCGCATGATCTGTAATCACACAGCAAATCCCTTACAGAAAATAAGGCTTTTACTTGAGGAAATGGATCTAAACAGTGTTGTATTTGTTATCTGAAATGAATGGGAAAAATTGAACGGGTGAAATGTAAAACCTAAAGACTAAGTGGAAACAGAAAATAATCGCTCTTACTTCTTTTAATAGGGATGAACCCGACCATCCCTGATGCTCCCAATCAGAATCTGAATCATCAATCTTGACCACATCGCTGGCATATGAAGTATTGCATAAATCAGAAGGTAACTCTTTAAGGCATGGATCCTCCCTGAATGCATTTCTCTTGGACCGCTTGCCTGGCAAAGCAGACAGCTGTGGGACTGGCCCGGCTTCTTCACCACTGGACATCAAGCACAACAAGATTTTCTGAGGATTGCATACATAGTAAACGGTTTGATAGTGATTAAAAGGCATTACGCTACTTTGGCTAGTTTATTACAAGGCATCAACTAAGGGACACATAAAGAATTGTAAGTATCTACATCAAAGACACAGCTAAAGATGTTAACATGGACTTATAGCCAAAGCCAGCGGGGTCATAAATGTTCACAACAATCTGCATCATTTTGTCACAGCAAATTAGAACCTGAACATGCACATGGCGATGTTAAACTGGTTGTTAAACTGCTGCTGCTGCAAACATGCACATGGAAATCAGAAACAGGTTGTGAAAACAATTCTTGGTCCCAATTTTCACATTCACTCGTAGAATCATCCCTTACAACTAACTCATTCAATTACACAACAAAAGCAATTAACCATGACTACATGCATAACTGCACCGCGATAAAAACAGCTGAAGAAATCGGCTACCTTTCCATGGTGTAGGGGCCCTCGGGGAGGCGCCTCCCCTCCCTGAGGCAGTCCTGGAACCAGCGGTGGCTGACGATGCGCACCCGGAGCCTCCTGGCGATGTCGTACTTCTTCCCCTCGAGCCTCCAGCAAACCTAATCGCATTTGAACAAGGCAATGCAAATCAGCGGGGGCATGCGTGTATAGCGGAAACCAGAGTCGGCGATGGCGCCGCCGGCGAAACATTACCAGGTGGGTTATGGATCTGCTCATGGCGCCGACGTAGCTGGCGCCGGTCTCCGAGATGAGCTTCACGAGCCTGTGCCGCTCGTCGCCGTGGTATCCGCTCACCGTCGCTATCACCCCGCCCATCCCCGCCGCCGGCATGGCTCCGCCGCGGGCGCGAGGCTCCCGGGACTAGGCGGGCGCGCGAGGAGATCGGCCCGAGGACGGAGACGGAGGGTAGGAGGCTGAAGGCGGCGCGGCGGGGTGAGGGGACGGAGGGAGGGGAAGGGCCAGCGGCGGCGGCTAGGGCCGGCCGAGATTGGGAATGGGGAATGGGGAATGTTGGGCGCGTGCTGCTTCGATTTGGGATCCGCCGGTGGCATTCCTGGCGTAAATTCCACCAACTCCG
>NC_041381.1:19432426-19484613 GCF_002162155.2 Triticum dicoccoides | reverse complement strand
GCCTTTGGCGCGTGCTGCGCGGCGATGGACGTCGGATTCGTCCATCACCCATCATCCACCGTTGGACCATGGGAACCGGGTCGAACGCAGCGGCGGCAAGCCCGTCTTCAGCGGTTATGACACGCAAGCATCATCCGGGCGTTGCAGGCGCCGTCGGACTCCGCGGCGGCATAGTCGGCGCTCTAATCGCCGGCGCGCAACAGCGTTGGAGTTGCAATCACCGTCGTGCAACAACATCATTGACGAATCAATGCATCCCCATCTCCGTTTTTCATCCATCTTCATCAGCAGACCGTGTGAGGCAGGGCCGCCGGAAGCAATGAATATGTCAACCTAAAACTGTAGGGAATTAGGGTTGGCCCCGACAGTGGGTGCATTACGAGACCTGGTACGGGCCTTCAATCCAGTGATGGTGCTCTTATCCGAGACAAAAAGAAAGAGGATCTAATGAGTAAGCTCAAACGGAGTCTAGGATTCCAACATGGTGTGGCGGTTAACTACAGGGAAGAAGTGGTGGTTTAGCTTTGTGGTGGAAGGATGATGTGGAGGTTTTAGTTAGACCACGGTATCGGTATTATATAGATGTGGCGATAACATTAGAGGGGAGAACCTTTAGATACATTCGAATCTATAATGAACCTCGTACTGAGCTCCGACAGAAGGCATGGGTTGTTCTAAGATATCTTAAGGCCCAAGATAATCTCCCTAGATGTATGATGGTGATTTTAACAAAAAGAAAGAGGATCTAATGAGTAAGCTCAAATGGAGTCTAGGATCCCGACATGGTGTGGCGGTTAAACATGTTGGAGCTCCCTTGATGGTGTGGCACACCTTGCATTTGGAAACGATTATCCCTGGCCTTGTTGTGGACGTCTAGCCATTGGGGAGAGCACCACTCATCCACCAATAACTCCCAACAATCCATCCTATCCGCACACCATCTCAGGGGCACCTAAGTTAGACAAAGAGAAATTTCAGCGCTACGCCTACTAATCAAATCAAGGAAACTAAGTACAAGGCCTTAAGAATAATTAATTACCTTCATGTACTTTTCCTTACTCAGATACTTGCCGCGGCACTTCTTCTGGGCTCTCTTGATGTTAGTCGACGCGTAGTAGTCTCGAACAACCTGCACCCGAGCCTCGTGCCGTAAGTTCTGAAGTAGGTGCTTGCACTCGGCTTCAAGAATCATAGCCGCGTCCGCCTCGTGTTCCACAAGACACATGTAGAAGGGCTGCAATCAAACAAGACAACACTGATTAGTACAATCACTAGGTACTGTTGATTTTTAATTATGTAAAGGAGAAATTATCCAAAACCGCCATCTCATAATGTCGGCTACCGTCTCGCACAAGACACCATATACCTTCTCCTCCAGCGGGGTCGGGGCAGCCATGTACAGCTCCCAGCTCAGTGCTAGTTGTGGAACCTCACCCTCACCAGGCAACGTGACCTAGCCTGGGAAGTGGTGCCGGCAAAGCACGCCAAGGACCTGGTTGGGCCTGCGGACACCAGAGGCGTGTTTCCAACCCCTGCAGTATGACAAGGCCAACACATTAGATATTCATTTGAAGAAACATGAAGGCAAAAGGTTAAAAAGAGTAAATGCGCTTACTTCTCCCCGTTAGGCTCAATCAACCACCTCTGGTCGCGGGTTACCGGCACGGATGGGAGCTTTGTACCATCATGCTGGTAGACCTTCTTGCCCCCCTCAACCAGCTCGCCCTCGCTATAGCTATCATCAGAAAAGGTGTCCTCGCCACCATCAGCATGGCCACTAGTCTCCGGAGTCATGTGGTACGAAGACTCTAGGACCTGAGTCTCCTGGGACGAAGACTCTGGGACCCGAATCTCGTTGGACAAAGGCTCGACGACCCGAGGCTCGTCGGCCCGAGGCTTGTGGACCGGAGTCCGAGACGGGTCCAAGTCAGACGGGTCCACCTGAGACGGAGCACTCCGGTGGTCCGGAGAATCAGCTGGGGGTGGCGGCGAGGAAGGTGCAGCAGCCTTCCTACCTCTCCTGCCGCCACGTCCACCTCTAGCTGCACCCCTCTTCGTCTTCCCCCAACCTCTCCCGGCCGAAGAAGAAGCGCCTGTCGGTGTCTACATGCTGTCTATCAACGCTCTCCGAAGGTGCTGGGGTGGAATAATAGCACCCCTCCCAGCATGCAGACATGGTAGGCCATGGCCTGCTCCTCCTCCGTCTGGGAGCCGACATAGATCGGGCTCACACGATAGGCCGTGGACTGCTCCTCCTCTCGCTGGAACACGGTGAAAGCCGTGCCCTCAGAGGACCCAGTGAAACGAACCACAACAATCCCACGGCGCTGCCAGAACACACGTCGGAGCCATGGCAGGAAGTTGGTCTTGGGGGGGGGGAGATGTTGATGAGGCAAACCAAAGAGTGCTGATCGAGAACCAGGGGGAAGTGGATGTCGAGCGAGGTGGGACGGCCGCGAACCACCGGCTCCATAGGGGCGGTGGGAGCAAGGGCTGGCTGGGCTAGGGAGAGAGGGGACGATGGCGAGTGAAATGGAGAGGTCAGGGCTAACCACTGTCGTGGGGTGTGAAGAAGCGGGGAAGCGGGTACTAATAGACACAGTAGAGGATCTAGGGTTAGAGACATAGACCCGGATACCACATTGGAAGCTAAGGTGCCCAACCCGACGACACAGCCAGCAGACAACAGGATCTCGACAATCCCAACGTTTATGGCTAAGAGAGAGGCAGCGGAAGCAGCGCCGGTGTAAATCGTCGGGTTTGCCATATCTGAAAAGCGGATTTGGTGCGGCACGCCAGGGATTTCCTGGAGGAGGAGGAGATAGCAGTGGGTCTCTATAGGCACTAGTGTAGAACCGGCCTTTAGTGCCAGTTCGTGACGGCCTTTAGTGCCGGTTCGCCAACCGGCACTAAAGAGTGGGGACTAAAGGTCCCCCCCTTTAGTACCGGTTCGTCACGAACCGGCGCTAAAGTGCAAACACGTGGCACGAGCCAGGCCCGGGTGCGTGTAGGACATTAGTACCGGTTGGTAACACCAACCGGTACTAAATGTTTGGGTGTTTTTTTTTAATTTTTGCTTCAATTTTGTGTTTTCAATTTTGCTTTATTTTCCATTTAATTCTTTTTTGTTTGCTGGTATTTCATGATACTACAAATTGTACACGTGATGCATATATATAAATAGATTTTCTCGTACATAGAACCGCATATATATATATATATAATATCATCGATATCGAATGTCTCACAGCCAACACCATTAACTATTCACACATACACATGTATATACATATACAATTTCTCCTACATGTTGCCTTGGTGCCTTCGAAGCACGATGACAAGTGGTTCATGGGGGCGGTAGCGGGTAATAGTATTCTTCTTTGGGATCTATGACCTGGTCGAGCAAAAATCCGGCTATTTCCTCTTGAAGTGCTAGTATGCGGTCCGCTGGTAGGAGCTTATCCCGCACCTCTCTGAACTGTTAAGAAGGAGATCAATATGCATGTGTATTAGTTGTGTTACAACATATCAATAATGGTGTGAATAGTGTTCTGACAACGTACCCAATCCTGTCTTTGAGATCTGCTCCTTTCGGACGCCATCATGCGAATGTTCTTGCAATTGTAGAATGCACACAAATCATTCCCCAACGCCTGCTTCAGGGCCTCTACGAGAATGGAATTGAATCAGATAATGATTAATCAAGCATGATAATTAATTAATGGTATTGAAACAAAAATTAAAGAGATGGCTAGCTAGTACTACTTAATTACTTACATTTGGTCGATGCCAAAAGAACTTTTTTGGCCATTTGCCTGGAGTCACCTTGATGAACTTTGCCCAAGCCCTACCCGCCGGCAAAGAAAATTAATAAAGGGGTTATTAAATAGTTCATATCAGGAAATGACGAACTAATAATAGGCCGAGATATAGTTAATAATGATTGAAATTACCTGTTGACTATCCCCTTCATGATGGTGTAGTCTTTATCTTTTTTAAGTAGCGAGTCCAGTACTTCAACTGTTGCTTTGTCAACTTTAATGACTAACAAGATCCAGTGGAAACTGCATGCGCACACGTTTGCATGTCTTAATTAAGCGGGCATGTGCATAAAATTAATCAACTATCGTAAACCGTATACACTTAATTACTAACATCTAGCTAGCTAGTAAGCAAAAACAAAATTTGTATTAACTCACAGGAAGTTGTAAGGAAGTAGTATATCTTCATTGGTATTGAGGTGCTTCAAGAACTCTAGCATGCTTTCCTCTACACTTGCTTGAGAAGTCGCAAGATTCCATGTGTACTCATTAATGGTATTTGGGTCAATGAACCCAATGACATAGCATCCATATTTTTTCATTTCATACATCTTCATCCTGCATATAATACCACAGAAAAGAATATATAGTGAGGATAATTACATGTAATGATTGATCAAAAATTACAGAAAGAAATCACTTACAAACAATAGCAACTGATGAGAGATTTGTCGAGTGCGTCTTGATTGTATAACTTAAATAGTTCTGAATACTCAATGCACAGAGCTTTCTCATGGTAGTAATGCTCCTTCTTGACATTCACCATGAGGGACTCTCGATTGGAAATCTTGGTGATGTTCATGTACCATTGATGCAATTCATACATTCTCATTGGGAGGTTCTTGACCTTGTCTGGCTCGACCAAAGGTTGGCCCCGGATATATTTCTGTTTTATTTCCTCCTCTCCAAGCGGAGACATGGGCTTAATTTCGAGGAGTTGTCCAACAGAGATCTTGAGCATTTCAACCTGCATTATATGCTCCTCCGTTATTACCACATCGCCTAGCTGGGGAACTTTAACGGTTTGCCCACAATAATATTGGGCGCGCGGCCTCCTCTCATGTGTTGTTGGCACAACAAGCGGGGGGGTCGATTGCGCCGCCTGTTCTCCCAGCTGGGGAACAGTTTTCCCGCATTTTTTGCCCGCTGCTTGTTGGCTCGAGCTCGAGCTCGCTTCCTTCTTTATCCGTTCTCGATGTAGCTTCCTGATTTGGCGCTCATAGTCCGAGTCAACAGGTTTGGGAGCTGGTTCTCTAGAAATACGAATGAAGTGGTCAATCGTTTTCTCAGGCACTTTCTCCTTTGGCGGCAGTGCCGGTTTCGGTCCAAAATGGGTGCCCACTTGGGCCTACACTATGGCTGCGTTTTGCTCCTCGGTCATGTCGTAAGGCCTCTGAGGAAGAGGAGCGAGGCTTGGACCATATTTATATCGCTTGTCTCCGCTTGTACTTCCTGTACTACCTCAACTCGTACCGCTACGTGCTACGTCTTGAGCTTGCGTTGGTTTTCCTCGAAGAGGAGAGGGTGATGCAGCAAGTGTAGCATAAGTATTTCCCTCAGTTTTGAGAACCAAGGTATCAATCCAGTAGGAGGCTCCTCAAAAGTCCCACGCACCTACACAAACAAACTGAGAACTCGCAACCAACGCGATAAAGGGGTTGTCAATCCCTTCACGGCCTCTTGCGAAAGTGAGATCTACTAGAGAGATAATAATATAATTTTGGTATTTTGTAATATAGGTGCAAAAAGTAAAGATGCAAATAAAAGTAGATTAAAAGCAAATATGATAACAGATAGACCCGGGGGGCATAGGTTTCACTAGAGGCTTCTCTCGAGATAGCATAAGTATTACAGTGGGTGAACAAATTACTGTCGAGCAATTGATAGAAAAGCGCATAGTTATGAGATTATCTAGGCATGATCATGTATATAGGCATCACGTCCATAACAAGTAGACCGACTCCTGCCTGCATCTACTACTATTACTCCACACATCGACCGACTCCTGCCTGCATCTAGAGTATTAAGTTCATAAGAACAGAGTAACGCCTTAAGCAAGATGACATGATGTAGAGGGATAAACACATGCAATATGATATAAACCCCATCTTGTTATCCTCGATGGCAACAATACAATATGTGTCTTGCAACCCTTTCTGTCACTGGGTAAGATCACCGCAAGATTGAATCCAAAGCTAAGCACTTCTCCCATGGCAAGAAAGATCAATCTAGTAGGCCAAACCAAACTGATAATTCGAAGAGACTTGCAAAGATAACTCAATCATACATAAAAGAATTCAGAGAAGATTCCAATATTATTCATAGATAAACTTGATCGTAAACCCACAATTCACCGGATCTCGACAAACACACCGCAAAAAGAGATTACATCGAATAGATCTCCACAAGAGAGGGGGAGAACATTGTATTGAGATCCAAAAAGAGAGAAGAAGCCATCTAGCTAATAATTATGGACCCGTAGGTCTGTGGTAAACTACTCACAACTCATCGGAGAGGCCATGGTGTTGATGTAGAAGCCCTCCGTGGTCGATTCCCCCTCCGGCAGTGGAAATTGTGTTTCATGGTGCTCCTGGATGTTTTCGGGGTCCGTTGGTATATATAGGAGGAAGAAGTATGTCGGTGGACGCCCGAGGGGCCCACGAGACAGGGGGCGCGCCCTACAAGGGGGGGCTCCTATCTCGTGGGGCCCTCGGAGCTTTCTTGACTTGCACTCCAGGCTCTCCGGATCAGATTTGTTCCAAAAATAACGCTCCCGAAGGTTTCATTCCGTTTGGACTCCGTTTGATATTCCTTTTCTTCAAAATACTGAAATAGGCAAAAAAACAGCAATATGGGTTGGGCCTCCGGTTAGTAGGTTAGTCCCAAAAATGATATAAATATGTAGAATAAAGCCCATAAACATCCAAAAGGGGTAATATAATAGCATGGAACAATCAAAAATTATAGATACGTTGGAGACGTATCAAGCATCCCCAAGCTTAATTCCTACTCGTCCTCGAGTAGGTAAATGATAAAAAGAGAATTTTTGATGTGGAATGCTACCTAGCATAATTCATAATGTAATTTTCTTCATTGTGGCATGAATGTTCAGATCCAAATGAATACAAAATAAAAGTTCATATTGACATAAGAAATAGTAATACTTCAAGCATACTAATCAAAGTAATCATGTCTTCTCAAGATAACATGGCTAAAGAAAGTTATCCCTACAAAATCATATAGTCTGGCTGTTGCTCTATCTTCATCACACAAAGTATTTAATCATGCACAACCCCGATGACAAGGCAAGCAATTGTTTCATACTTTAATAATCTCAAACTCTTTCAACTTTCACGCAATACATGAGCGTGAGCCATGGACATAACACTATATGTGGAATACAATGGTGGTTGTGAAGAAGACAAAAAAGGAGAAGATAGTCTCACATCAACTAGTTGTATCAACGGGCTATGGAGATTCCCATTAATAGATATCAATGTGAATGAGTAGGGATTGCCATGCAACGGATGCACTAGAGCTATAAATATATGAAAGCTCAACAAAAGAAACTAAGTGGGTGTGCATCCAACTCGCTTGCTCACGAAGACCTAGGGCATTTTGAGGAAGCCCATCATTGGAATATACAAGCCAAGTTCTATAATGAAAAATTCCCACTAGTATATGAAAGTGACAACAAATGAGACTCTTTATCATGAAGATCATGGTGCTATTTTGAAGCACAAGTGTGGAAAAAGGAGATAGTAGCATTGTCCCTTCTCTCTTTTTCTCTCATTTTCTTTTTTTTCTTTTTTTTCTTTGGCCCTTTTTTTTTCTTTTTGTAAAGTCCTAAGTCTCATCCTAACTTGTGGGCGAATAATAGCCTTCATCATCCTTTCCTCACTAGGACAATGCTCTAATAATGAAGATCATCACACTTTTATGGATTTACAACTCAAAGCTAGAACAAGATATGACTCTATATGAATGCCTCCGGCGGTGTACCAGGATATGCAATGAATCAAGAGCGACATGTATGAAAATTATGAAGGTGGCCTTGCCACAAATATGATGTCAACTACAAGATCATGCAAAAAGCAATATGACAAAAGTAATGTGTGTCATATGAACGGAATGGTGGAAAGTTGCATGGCAATATATCTCGGAATGGCTATGGAAATGCCATAATAGGTAGGTATGGTGGCTGTTTTGAGGAAGGTAAATAAAGGGTTTATGGTACCGGCGAAAATTGCGCGGCACAAGAGAGGCTAGCAATGGTGGAAGGGTGAAAGGGTGCGTATAATCCATGGACTCAACATTAATCAAAAGAACTCATATACTTATTGCAAAAATTTAGTAGTCATCAAAAACCAAAGCACTACGCGCATGCTCCTAGGGGGATAGATTGGTAGGAAAAGACCATCGCTCGTCCCCGACCGCCACTCATAAGGAAGACAATCAATAAATAAAATTGTGCTCCAACTTTATCACAAAGCGGTTCACCATACGTGCATGCTACGGGAATCACAACCCTTAACACAAGTATTTTTCATAATCACCTCAACTAACATGATTCTAATATTACTATCTCCATATCTCAAAACAATTATCAAGCATCATATTGATCATATCATCCAATTCACTTCCTGTGATAGTTTTGTTGGGGAACGTAGCAGAAATTCAAAATTTTCCTACGTGTCACCAAGATCTATCTATGGAGAAACCAGCAACGAGGGGAAGGACAGTGCATCTACATACCCTTGTAGATCGCTAAGCGGAAGCGTTCAAGAGAACGGGGTTGAAGGAGTCGTACTCGTCGTGATCCAAATCACCGGAGATCCTAGTGCCGAACGGACGGCACCTCCGCGTTCAACACACGTACAGCCCAGTGACGTCTCCCATGCCTTGATCCAGCAAGGAGAGAGGGAGAGGTTGAGGAAGACTCCACCCAGCAGTACCACAACGGCGTGTGGTGGTGGAGGAGCGTGGCAATCC
The DNA here is from genome assembly GCF_002162155.2 of Triticum dicoccoides. Taxonomy (NCBI): domain Eukaryota; kingdom Viridiplantae; phylum Streptophyta; class Magnoliopsida; order Poales; family Poaceae; genus Triticum; species Triticum dicoccoides. The sequence continues at coordinate 19,475,800 of NC_041381.1, read as the reverse complement.
TGCAGGGCTTCGCCAAGCACCGCGGGAGAGGAGGAGTACTTGGGAGAGGGGGAGGGCTGCGCCAGAACTTGGGGTGCGGCTGCCCTCCCACCCCCCACATATATATAGGGGCAAGGGAGAGGGGGTCCGGCCCCCTTAGATCCAATCTGAGGAGGGGGCGGCGGCCAAGGGGGTTGCCTTGCCCCCCAAGGCAAGGGGGGCACCCCCTTTTAGGGTTTCCCCCAAGCCCTAGGCGCCTTGGGCCTTGGTGGGGGGGCGCACCAGCCCACCTGGGGCTGGTCCCCTCCCACACTTGGCCCATGCAGCCCTCTGGGGCTGGTGGCCCCACTTGGTGGACCCCCGGGACCCTCCCAGTGGTCCCGGTACATTACCGATAGCACCCGGAACTTTTCCGGTGACCAAAACAGGACTTCCCATATATAAATCTTTACCTCCGGACCATTCCGGAACTCCTCGTGACGTCCGGGATCTCATCCGGGACTCCGAAAAACATTCGGTAACCACATACAAACTTCCTTTATAACCCTAGCATCATCGAACCTTAAGTGTGTAGACCCTACGGGTTCGGGAACCATGAAGACATGACCGAGACGTTCTCCGGTCAATAACCAGCAGCGGGATCTGGATACCCATGTTGGCTCCCACATGTTCCACGATGATCTCATCGGATGAACCACGATGTCAAGGACTCAATCGATCCCGTATACAATTCCCTTTGTCTAGCGGTATTGTACTTGCCCGAGATTCGATCGTCGGTATCCCGATACCTTGTTCAATCTCGTTACCGGCAAGTCTCTTTACTCGTTCCATAACACATCATCCCGTGATCAACCCCGTGGTCACATTGTGCACATTATGATGATGTCCTACCGAGTGGGCCCAGAGATACCTCTCCGTCAACCGGAGTGACAAATCCCAGTCTCGATTCGTACCAACCCAACAGACACTTTCGGAGATACCTGTAGTGCACCTTTATAGCCACCCGGTTACGTTGTGACGTTTGGTGCACCCAAAGCATTCCTACGGTATCCGGGAGTTGCACAATCTCATGGTCTAAGGAAATGATACTTGACATTTAGAAAAGCTTTAGCATACGAACTACGATCTTTGTGCTAGGCTTAGGATTGAGTCTTGTCCATCACATCATTCTCCTAATGATGTGATCCCGTTATCAACGACATCCAATGTCCATGGTCAGGAAACCATAACCATCTGTTGATCAACGAGCTAGTCAACTAGAGGCTTACTAGGGACATGGTGTTGTCTATGTACCCACACATGTATCTGAGTTTCCTATCAATACAATTATAGCATGGATAATAAACGATTATCATGAACAAGGAAATATAATAACAACTAATTTATTATTTCCTCATATTTCCAATGGTCTCCCACTTGCACTAGAGTCAATAATCTAGTTCACATCGCCATGTGATTAACACTCACAGGTCACATCACCATGTGACCAACATCCAAAGAGTTTACTAGTGTCAGTAAACTAGTTCACATCATCATGTGATTAAGACTCAATAAGTTCTGGGGTTTGATCATGTTTTGCTTGTGAGAGAGGTTTTAGTCAACGGGTCTGCAACATTCAGATCCGTAAAAAAAACATTCAGATCCGTATGTACTTCGCAAATCTCTATGTCATATTGTAAATGCTGCTTCCACGCTCCATTTGGAGCTATTCCAGATGGTTGTTCCACTATACGTATCCGGTTTGCTACTCAGAGTCACTCGGATAGGTGTTAAAGCTTGCATCGACGTAACCCTTTACGCCGAACTCTTTATCACCTCCATAATCGAGAAACATGTCCTTATTTTCTCCAAGGACAATTTTTGACCGCTTTCCAATGATCCCCATTCCTGGATCATTCTTGTACCCCTTGACTGACTCATGGCAAGGCACACTTCCGGTGCGGTACACAACATAGCATACTATAGAGCCTACGTCTGAAGCATAGGGGACGACCTTCGTCCTTTGTCTCTCTTCTGCCATGGTCGAGCCTTAACTCTTAACTTCATACCTTACAACTCAGGCAAGAACTCCTTTTTTGACTGATCCATCTTGAACACCTTCAAGATCATGTCAAGGTATATGCTCATTTGAAAGTACCATTTACCATTTTTGATATATCCTCATAGATCTTGATGCTCAATGTTCAAGCAACTTATTCCAGGTTTTCTATTGAAAAACACCTTTCAAATAACCCTATATGCTTTCCAGAAATTCTACATCATTTTTGATCAACAATATGTCAACAACATATACTCATCAGAATTTCTATAGTGCTCCCACTCACTTCTTTGGAAATACAAGTTTCTCATAAACTTTGTATAAACCCAAAATCTTTGATCATCTCATCAAAGCGTACATTCCAACTCCGAGATGCTTACTCCAGTCCTTAGAAGGATTGCTGGAGCTTTGCATATTTGTTAGCGTTCTTCAGGATTGACAAAACCTTCTGGTTGTATCACATACAACCTTTCCTCAAGGATATCGTCGAGGAAACAATGATTTGACATCCTATCTGCAAGATTTCATAAATCATGCTGTAATTGCTAATATAATCCCAACAGACTCTTAGCATCGCTACGAGTGAGAAAGTCTCATCGTAGTCAACTCCTTGAACTTGTCGGAAAACATCTTAATGACAAGTCGAGCTTTCTTAATGGTGATACTTACCATCATTGTCTGTCTTATTTTAAAATCAATATGTACCCAACGGCCTTACGACCATCAAGTATTTCTTCCAAAGTCATGGATCCTTTCTCGGATTTTATGGCCTCGAGCCATTCGTCGGAATCTGGGCCCACCATCGCTTCTCCATAGCTCGTAGGTTCATTGTTGTCTAGCAACATGACCTCTAAGACAGGATTGTGTACCACTCTGAAGTAGTACGCATCCCTGTCACCCTACGAGGTACGGTAGTGACTTGATCCGAAACTTCATGATCACTATCATAAGCTTCTACTTCAATTGGTGTAGGCGCCACAGGAACAACTTCCTGTGCCCTGCTACACACTAGTTGAAGTGACGGTTCAATAACCTCATCAAGTCTCCACCATCCTCCCACTCAATTCTTTCGAGAGAAACTTTTCCTCGAGAAAGGACCCGTTTCTAGAAACAATTGCTTTTGCTTCCGGATCTGAGATAGGAGGTATACCCAACCATTTTGGGTATCCTATGAAGATGTATTTATCCGTTTTGGGTTCGAGCTTATCACGATGAAACTTTTTCACATAAGCGTCGCAGCCCCAAACTTTTAAGAAATGACAACTTAGGTTTCTCCAAACCATAGTTCAAACGATGTCGTCTCAACAGAATTACGTGGTGCCCTACTAAAGTGGTGCGGTTGTCTCTAATGCCTAACCCATGAATGATAGTGGTAATTTGATAAGAGACATCATGGTACGCACCATATCCAATAGGGTGCAACTATGATGTTCGGACAGACCATCACACTATGGTGTTCCAGGCGGTATTAATTGTGAAACATTTTCCACAATGTCTTAATTGCGTGCCAAAGCTCGTAACTCAGATACTCATCTCTATGATCATATCATAGACATTTTATCCTTTTGTCACAATGATCTTCAACTTCACTCTGAAATTACTTGAACCATTCAATAATTCAGACTTGTGTTTCATCAAGTAAATATAATCAACATCTACTCGAATCATCTGTGAAGTAAGAACATAACGATATTCACTGCATGCCTCAGCACTCATTGGACTGCACACATCAAAATGTGTTACTTCCAACAAGTTGCTATCTTGTTCCATCTTACTGAAAACGAGGCTTTTCAGTCATCTTGCCCATGTGGTATGATTTGCATATCTCAAGTGATTCAAAATCAAGTGAGTCCAAATGATCCATCTGCATGGAGTTTCTTCATGTGTATACACCAATAGACATGGTTCGCATGTTTCAAACTTTTCAAAAATGAGTGAGTCCAAAGATCCATCAACATGGAGCTTCTTCATGCATTTTATACCAATATGACTTACATGGCAGTGCCACAAGTAAGTGGTACTATCATTACTATCTTATATCTTTTGGCATGAAAATGTGTATCACTACGATCGAGATTCAATAAACCATTCCTTTTAGGTGTAAGACCATTGAAGGTATTATTCAAATAAAAAGAGTAACCATTATCCTCCTTAAATGAATAACCGTATTGCGACAGACATAATCCAATCATGCCTATGCTCAACGCAAACACCAAATAATAATTATTTAGGTTTAACACCAATCTCGATGGTAGAGGGAGCGTGCGATGCTTGATCACATCAACCTTGGAAACACTTCCAACACATATCGTCAGCTCACCTTTAGCTAGTCTCCGTTTATTCCGTAGCTTTTATTTCGAGTTACTAACACTTAGCAACCGAACCGGTATCTAATACCCTGGTGCTACTAGGAGTACTAGTAAAGTACACATTAACATAATGTATATCCAACATACTTCTATCGACCTTGCCAGCCTTCTTATCTACCAAGTATCTAGGGTAATTCTGCTCCAGTGGATGTTCCCCTTATTACAGAAGCACTTAGGGCCTGTTTGGTTGGTGGCCTGGGTTACATGCCTGGCAAAAACCAGTGCCTGAAAGCAGCCTGAAAAATAGCTATTTTCTGCCTGGTGAGGCATGCCTGAGAGTTCATTGTTTGGATGGAGACCTTGTGCCTGGGTCTGACAAAAACAAGTGAAGGACAAAACCGTTTACTAGTTCTGAATAGAAAAAGTCACATCAAGTACTATTTGCTTGATTAGGGTTCCTAGGCTGCCATTTGCTCCGGACAGGCGCTAGAAAAAGGAAGCCTGGCCCAAGCTAGTGAACCTGCCTGGTTTAGAAGCCAGGCTAATCAAATCGTGGTGTGTCCAGGCCAGGCTGCACCAGGCTCTTTCAGGACAGCAAACAAACACCCTCCAGGCACATCTCAGGCAGGCTCCAGGCCAGGCATTCAACGACGAGGATGCGAACCAAACTGACCCTTAGTCTCGAGTTTGGGTTCAACCTTGGGTTTCTTTACTGGAGCAGCAACTGATTTGCCATTTCATGAAGTGCCCCTTCTTGCCCTTGCCCTTCTTGAAACTAGTGGTTTCACTAACCATCAACAATTGATGCTCCTTCTTGATTTCTACATTCGCGGTGTCAAACATCGCGAATACCTCAAGGATCATCATATCTATCCCTGATATGTTATAGTTCATCACGAAGCTCTACCAGCTTGGTGGCAATGACTTTGGAGAAACATCACTATCTCATATAGAAGATCAACTCCCACTCGATTCAAGTGATTGTTGCACTCAGACAATCTGAGCACAAGCTCAACGATTGAGCTTTTCTCCCTTAGTTTGCAGGCTAAGAAAATCGTCGGAGGTCTTATACCTCTTGACATGGGCACGAGCCTGAAATCCCAATTTCAGCCCTCGAAACATCTCATATGTTACGAAAAATGTCTTTGGTGCCTCAACTCTAAACCGTTTAACTGAACTATCACGTAGTTATCAAAACGTGTATGTCCGATGTTCGCAACATCCACAGACGACGTTTGGGGTTCAGCACACCGAGCGGTGCATTAAGGACATAAGCTTTCTACTGTCCGCATAATCGCTACTGTTAACTTTCAACTATATTTTCTCTAGGAACATATCTAAACAGTGGAACTAAAGGGCGAGCTTACGACATAATTTGCAAAGATCTTTTGACTATGTTAGGATCATTAAGTTCATCTCATGAACTCCCACTCAGATAGACATCCCTCTAGTCATCTAAGTGATTACATGATCCGAGTCAACTAGGCCGTGTCCGATCATCACGTGAGACGGACTAGTCATCATCGGTGAACATCTTCATGTTGATCGTATCCTCCATACGACTCATGCTCGACCTTTCAGTCTCTTGTGTTCCGAGGCCATGTCTGTACATGCTAGGCTCGTCAAGTTAACCTAAGTGTTTCGCGTGTGTAAATCTGGCTTACACCCGTTGTATGTGAACGTAAGAATCTATCACACCCGATCATCACGTGGTGCTTCGAAACGACGAACTTTCGCAATGGTGCACAGTTAGGGGGAACACTTTCTTGAAATTTTAATGAGGGATCATCTTATTTACTACCGTCGTTCTAAGCAAATAAGATGTAGAAACATGATAAACATCACATGCAATCAAAATAGTGACATGATATGGCCAATATCAGTTTGCTCCTTTTGATCTCCATCTTCGGGGCTCAATGATCATCATCGTCACCGGCATGACACCATGATCTCCATCATCGTGTCTCGCCAACTTATTACTTCTACTACTATGGCTACCGTTTAGCAATAAAGTAAAGTAATTACATGGCGTTGTTCAATGACACGCAGGTCATACAATAAATAAAGACAACTCCTATGGCTCCTGCCGGTTGTCATACTCATCGACATGCAAGTCGTGATTCCTATTACAAGAACATGATCAATCTCATACATCACATATCATTCATCACATTCCTTTTTGGCCATATCACATCACATAGCATACCCTGCAAAACAAGTTAGACGTCCTCTAATTGTTGTTTGCATGTTTTACGTGGCTGCTATAGGTTTCTAGCAAGAACGCTTCTTACCTACGCAATAAACCACAATGTGATATGACAATTGCTATTTACCCTTCATAAGGACCCTTTTCATCAAATCCGATCCGACTAAAGTGGGAGAGACTGGCACCCGCTAGCCACCTTATGCAACAAGTGCATGTCAGTCGGTGGAACCTGTCTCACGTAAGTGTACGTGTAAGGTCGGTCCGGCCGCTTCATCCCACAATACCGTCGAAACAAGATTGGACTAGTAACGGTAAGCATATTGAACAAAATCAACGCCCACAACTACTTTGTGTTCTACTCGTGCATAGAATCTATGCAATAGACCTAGCTCATGATGCCACTGTTGGGGAACGTAGCAGAAATTCAAAATTTTCCTACATGTCACCAAGATCTATCTATGGAAAAACCAGCAACGAGGGGAAGGAGAGTGCATCTACATACCCTTGTAGATCGCTAAGCGGAAGCGTTCAAGAGAACGGGGTTGAAGGAGTCGTACTCGTCGTGATCCAAATCACCGGAGATCCTAGTGCCGAACGGACGACACCTCCGCGTTCAACACACGTACAACCCGGTGACGTCTCCCATGCCTTGATCCAGCAAGGAGAGAGGGAGAGGTTGAGGAAGACTCCATCCAGCAGTACCACAACGGCGTGGTGGTGGTGGAGGAGCGTGGCAATCCTGCAGGGCTTCGCCAAGCACCGCGGGAGAGGAGGAGTACTTGGGAGAGGGGGAGGGATGTGCCAGAACTTGGGGTGCGGCTGCCCTCCCACCCCCCACATATATATAGGGGCAAGGGAGAGGGGGTCCGGCCCCCTCAGATCCAATCTGAGGAGGGGGCGGCGGCCAAGGGGGTTGCCTTGCCCCCCAAGGCAAGGGGGGCGCCCCCTTTTAGGGTTTCCCCCAAGCCCTAGGCGCCTTGGGCCTTGGTGGGGGGGGGCGCACCAGCCCACCTGGGGCTGGTCCCCTCCCACACTTGGCCCATGCAGCCCTCTGGGGCCGGTGGCCCCACTTGGTTGACCCCCGGGACCCTCCCAGTGGTCCCGGTACATTACCGATAGCACCCGGAACTTTTCCTGTGACCAAAACAGGACTTCCCATATATAAATATTTACCTCCGGACCATTCCGGAACTCCTCGTGACGTACGGGATCTCATCCGGGACTCCGAAAAACATTCGGTAACCACATACAAACTTCCTTTATAACCCTAGCATCATCGAACCTTAAGTGTGTAGACCCTACGGGTTCGGGAACCATGAAGACATGACCGAGACGTTCTCCGGTCAATAACCAACAGCGGGATCTGGATACCTATGTTGGCTCCCACATGTTCCACGATGATCTCATTGGATGAACCACGATGTCAAGGACTTAATCGATCCCGTATACAATTCCCTTTGTCTAGCGGTATTGTACTTGCCCGAGATTCGATCGTCGGTATCCTGATACCTTGTTCAATCTCGTTACCGGCAAGTCTCTTTACTCGTTCCGTAACACATCATCCCGCGATCAACCCCTTGGTCACATTGTGCACATTATGATGATGTCCTACCGAGTGGGCCCAGAGATACCTCTCCGTCAACCGGAGTGACAAATCCCAGTCTCGATTCGTGCCAACCCAACAGACACTTCCGGAGATACCTGTAGTGCACCTTTATAGCCACCCGGTTATGTTGTGACGTTTGGTGCACCCAAAGCATTCCTACGGTATCTGGGAGTTGCACAATCTCATGGTCTAAGGAAATGATACTTGACATTTAGAAAAGCTTTAGCATACGAACTACGATCTTTGTGCTAGGCTTAGGATTGGGTCTTGTCCATCACATCATTCTCCTAATGATGTGATCCCGTTATCAACGACATCCAATGTCCATGGTCAGGAAACCATAACCATCTGTTGATCAACGAGCTAGTCAACTAGAGGCTTACTAGGGACATGGTGTTGTCTATGTACCCACACATGTATCTGAGTTTCCTATCAATACAATTATAGCATGGATAATAAATGATTATCATGAACAAGGAAATATAATAATAACTAATTTATTATTGCCTCTAGGGCATATTTCCAACAAGTTTTTATTATACCCAACTTGGATGCTCATCATTCTAGGACCAACTTTTTGACAATAGCAAATACCATGTTGTTGTAAAAGACTCTCAAAATAATATAAGTGAAGCATGAGAGACTAGCAATTTCTTCAAAATTATTCCACCGTCGTGCTCTAAAAGATATAAGTGAAGCACTAGAGCAAAAACTATCAAGCTCAAAAGATATAAGTGAAGGCACATAGAGTGTTCTAGCAAATTCTAATCAAATAGGCTTCTCCCAAAGGGTGTGTACAGCAAGGATGATTGTGGTAAACTAACAAGCAATGACTAATATAATACACGACGCTCCAAGCAAAACACATATCATGTGGTGAATAAAAATATAGCTCCTAGTAAAGTTACCAATGAACGAAGACGAAAGAGGGGATGCCTTCCCGGGGCATCCCCAAGCTTAGGCTTTTGGCTACTCTTGAATATCTTGGGGTGCCATGGGCATCCCCAAGCTTAGGCTCTTGTCACCCTTTATTCCATAGTCCATAAAAGCTTTACCCAAAACTTGAAAACTTCACAACACAAAACTCAACAGGAAATCTTATAAGCTCCTCAGTGAAAGAAAACAAAACCACCACATAAGGTACTGCAATGAACTCATTCTTTATTTATTTTGGTGTTAAACCTACTGTATTCCAACTTGTTTATGGTTCATAAACTATTTTACTAGCCATAGATGCATCAAAATAAGCAAACAACACACAAAAAACAGAATCTGTCAAAAACAGAATAGTCTGTAGCAATCTGTAACTAACGCAAACTTCTGGAACTCTAAAAATCCTACCAAAATAGGAAGTCCTGGATAATTTGTCTATTGAACAGCAGCAAAAAGAATCAATGCAAAAGCACGTTCCTGTGATTTAACAAAATTATATTCGTTCGTGCAAAGTTTCTGTTTTTCAGCAGAATCAAATCAACTATAATCGTAGGTTATCCTATAGGTTCTACTTGGCACAAACACTAATTAAAAGATAAAAAGACATCTAAAAAGAGAGTAGATGCAAGATTTATTCCTAAACAGGAGCAAAAACAAAAAACATAAAGAAAAATTGGGTTGCCTCCCAACTAGCGCTATCGTTTAACGCCCCTAGCTAGGCATAAAAGCGAAGATAGATCTAACTAGTGCCATCTTTGGCACTAGATTCATATGTAGCACACATGATAGACTCATAAGGTAATTTGACTTTCTTTCTTGGAAAGTGCTCCATGCCTTTCTTTAAAGGAAATTGGAATCTAATGTTCCCTTCCTTCATATCAATAATCGCACCAATCGTTCTAAGAAAAGGTCTACCAAGAATAATAGGGCAAGAAAGATTGCAATCTATATCAAGAACGATAAAATCTATGGGCACCAAATTTCTATTTGCAACAATAAGAACATCATTGATCCTTCCCATAAGCTTTTTAATGGTGGAATCCGCAAGGTGCAAATTTAAAGAGCAATCATCAAGATCATGGAAACCTAGAATATCACATAAAGTTTTCGGAATCGTGGAAACACTAGCACCCAAATCACACAAAGCAAAACACTTATAATCTTTAATTCTAATCTTTATAGTAGGTTCCCACTCATCATTAAGTTTTCTAGGTATAGCAACTTCCAAATTCAGTTTTTCATCATAAGATTGCAACAAGGCATCAACGATATGTTTGGTAAAAGCTTTATTTTGACTATAAGCATGAGGAGAATTAACAACGGATTGCAACAAGGAAATACAACCTTTTAAAGAGAAATTATCATAATCAAATTCCTTGAAATCCGAGATAGTAGGTTCAATATTATTAGAAGTTGAAGATTCTCCAATCTCTCTTTTACCAAATTTAACATCAAGATCTAAAGATTCTGAATTTTTGGGACGCCTTCTAGGCAAAGTTGATTCATTATCATTCCCATAATTATCAAAATTCATATTGCAAAACATATATCTAATCAGAGATGCATCAATAACTTTAAGATCCTCATCATTATTTTCATGCAGGCTAGAAGAACACGCTTTTATAAAGCTTTCTTTTTTAGCATGCAATCTAGCAGTTCTTTCCTTGCATTCGTCAATGGAAAATCTCATTACTTTGAGAGAATCATTGATATCATGCTTAGGAGAAGAAGATCCACATTTAAGAGAATTAACATCAAGCGAAAGTCTATCAACGTTCCTAGCCAAATCATCAACTTTGAGCAATTTTTCTTCAAGCACAACATTAAAATTCTTTTGAGAAATCATAAATTATTTCACACTATTCTCAAAATCATAGGGCATCTTATTAAAATTACCATAAGAATTGTTGTAGGAATTTCCATAATTATTAGAGGGATTACTAGGGAATGGTCTAGTATTAAAATTTCCTCTATAAGCATTGTTTCCAAAACTATTCCTACCAACAAAATTCACATCCATAGATTCATTATTATTCTCAATCAAAGAAGACAAAGGCACATCATTGGGATCAAGAGTAGTATTTTTAGTAGCAAACATCTTCATAAGTTCATCCATCTTTCCACTCAAAACATTGATTTCTTCTATAGCATGCATTTTCTCACTAGAAGATCTTTCGGTGTGCCATTGAGAATAATTAGCCATAATATTATCAAGCAATTTTGTAGCATCTCCTAACGTAATTTCCATAAACGTGCCTCCCGCGGCCGAATCTAAGAGATTTCTAGAAGCAAAGTTCAAACCGGCATAAAATTTTTGTATGATCATCCATAAATTCAAACCATGAGTAGGGCAATTGCGAAGCATCAATTTCATTCTTTCCCAAGATTGGGCAACATGCTCATGATCAAGTTGTTTAAAATTCATAATATCGTTCCTAAGAGTGATGATCTTAGTGGGAGGAAAATACTTAGAGATAAAAGCATCTTTGCACTTGTTCCAAGAATCAATACTATTTTTAGGCAAAGACGAAAACCAAATTTTAGCACGATCTAAGTGAAAACGGAAATAACTTCAATTTGACAATATTGTTATCCGTATCTTTCTTCTTTTGCATATCACACAAATCAACAAAATTGTTTAGATGAGTAGCGGCATCTTCACTAGGAAGGCCGGCGAATTGATCTTTCATAGCAAGATTCAGCAAAGCAGCATTGATTTCACAATACTCAACATCATTAAGAGGAGCAATCGGAGTACTAAGGAAATTATTATTATTGGTATTCGAGAAGTCACAAAACTTGGTATTATCTTGTGCCATGGCAACAAGTAATCCAACACACAAGCAAACAGAAAAACGACAAGCGAAAACGAGAGGAGGAGATTGGGAAAGAGAGGGCAAACAAAACGGCAAGGGTGAAGTGGGGGAGAGGAAAACGAGAGGAAAATAATGTAAATGCGAGGGAGATGGGTTTGTGATGGGTACTTGGTATGTCTTGACTTGAGCGAAGACCTCCCCGGCAACGGCGCCAGAAATCCTTCTTGCTACGTCTTGAGCTTGCGTTGGTTTTCCTCGAAGAGGAGAGGGTGATGCAGCAAGTGTAGCGTAAGTATTTCCCTCAGTTTTGAGAACCAAGGTATCAATCCTGTAGGAGGCTCCTCAAAAGTCCCATGCACCTACACAAACAAACTGAGAACTCGCAACCAACGCGATAAAGGGGTTGTAAATCCCTTCACGGCCTCTTGCGAAAGTGAGATCTAATAGAGAGATAATAATATAATTTTGGTATTTTGTAATATAGATGCAAAAAGTAAAGATGCAAATAAAAGTAGATTGAAAGCAAATATGATAAAAGATAGACCCGGGGGCCATAGGTTTCACTAGAGGCTTCCCTCGAGATAGCATAAGTATTACGGTGGGTGAACAAATTACTGTCGAGCAATTGATAAAAAAGCGCATAGTTATGAGATTATCTAGGCATGATCATGTATATAGGCATCACATCCATAACAAGTAGACCGACTCCTGCCTGCATCTACTACTATTACTCCACACATCGACTGACTCCTGCCTGCATCTAGAGTATTAAGTTCATAAGAACAGAGTAACGCCTTAAGCAAGATGACATGATGTAGAGGGATAAACACATGCAATATGATATAAACCCCATCTTGTTATCCTCGATGGCAACAATACAATACGTGTCTTGCAACCCTTTCTGTCACTGGGTAAGATCACCGCAAGATTGAACCCAAAGCTAAGCACTTCTCCCATGGCAAGAAAGATCAATCTAGTAGGCCAAACCAAACTGATAATTTGAAGAGACTTGCAAAGATAACTCAATCATACATAAAAGAATTCAGAGAAGATTCCAATATTATTCATAGATAAACTTGATCGTAAACCCACAATTCACCGGATCTCGACAAACACACCGCAAAAAGAGATTACATCGAATAGATCTCCACAAGAGAGGGGGAGAACATTGTATTGAGATCCAAAAAGAGAGAAGAAGCCATCTAGCTAATAACTATGGACCCATAGGTCTGTGGCAAACTACTCACAACTCATGGGAGAGGCTATGGTGTTGATGTAGAAGCCCTCCGTGGTCGATTCCCCCTCCGGTAGAGTGCCGACGAAGGCTCCCAGATGGGATCTCGCGGATACAGAAGGTTACGGCGGTGGAAATTGTGTTTTGTGGTGCTCCTGGATGTTTTCGGGGTCCGTAGGTATATATAGGAGGAAGAAGTATGTCGGTGGACGCCCGAGGGGCCCACGAGACAAGGGGGCGCGCCCTACAGGGGGGGGCGTGCCCTCCTATCTCGTGGGGCCCTTGGAACTTTCTTGACTTGCACTCTAGGCTCTCCGGATCAGATTTGTTCCAAAAATAATGCTCCCGAAGGTTCCATTCCGTTTGGACTCTGTTTGATATTCCTTTTCTTCGAAATACTGAAATAGGCAAAAAACAGCAATATGGGCTGGACCTCCGGTTAGTAGGTTAGTCCCAAAAATGATATAAATATGTAGAATAAAGCCCATAAACATCCAAAAGGGGTAATATAATAGCATGGAACAATCAAAAATTATAGATACGTCGGAGACATATCACTATGCACCATAGCTGCGGTGTGTCTCTTCTGCGATAGCTGAGACGGCGGAGATGGCTGACGTGGCTGACGCTGTGCTGGACTTGAAGCAGGAGGAGTGGCCTGACGCTGTGCCGGACATGAAGGAGGAGGAGTCTGCTCACGCATTCGGGGACTTGGAGGAGGTGGCGGACTTCGAGGAGGAGTCGGCTCACGCGTTCGTGGACTTGGAGGAGTGGGAGTCTACTGACTTGGTGGCGGACTTCAAGGAGGAGTCGGCTCACGCGTTCGTGGACTTGGAGGAGCGGGAGTCTGCTGACTCGGTGGCGGACTTCGGGGAGGAGTCGGCAGACGACGCGGTGTAGGTGGACTTGGAAAGATGATGGAATCCTTTCTCCATAGGATGATACGATGTACGGCCTCTCCCAGTGTGCGCTCGCCGTCACCTCCAATAATGTCAAGTGCTAGCATCGAATATGGCTCCACCACTTCATCAACCATGACACGGGCATAGCACTCTGGAATCGGGATGCAATGGAAGGTTGCTTCAGGGGTAATTGTGAAAGCAACGCCATCCGCCACCTTCATGGATATGTTCTTCATTTTGGAGTGTAGCTCACAGTTAGTGCTCTCTATGATGTCATCCACAGGGTGGTATGTATCCAGCAGTGTGTCGCCCGGGGCAGAATCAATGCTGCTTCTTGGCATGGATGGGACAGTGCTATCCAATGATGGACGATCATCTGCTTGCTGATGCTGCTGCTGAGACCCCCTTTCCTGGCTAAGTGAGTCGATCTGCTGCTGCTGCTGCTGCTAGAATTTGAGTGCCAAGTCCGCGTGCCTTGCTTCTAGGCCTTGAAGGCGTTCTGCGTCATGCTTCCTCTGCTCCTCCTCCAGCTTCCTCTTCTTCTCCTCCTCCATCTTCTTTCTTGCACGGGACCTGTAGTCGTCGTTCCAGTCCGAAAAGCCCTCATACCAGGGAATAACACCCTTGCCTCGTGTTCTTCCCGGGTGTTCAGGATTTCCCAGGGCGCGCGTAAGCTCGTCGTTCTCTCTGTTGGGCGTGAACACCCCGTTCGAGCTTCTTCTATTGCGTCAAGTATCTTTTGTTCGGCTCGTTTTAGACTTGCCTTCTGCGAAACCAGGCCTGTCTTCGGGTCCAACGCCCCCCATGCGCATAGAACCAACTTTTGCACCTGGGGGGGCCAGCTCCTAGTAATTGGAGTGACCCCTGCATCCTCCATCTCTTGCTCGGACTTATCCCACTTAGGCATTGCCACCGCGTAGCCACCTGGACCCAGCCTATGGAACTGCGTCTTTTTTGCGGCATTGGCCTTGTTTTTTATCGACCGTTCCTTAGATAATTCTGAATCCTTGAATTTCACGAAATCATCCCAGTGTTCTCTTTGCTTCTCCAGTGTTCCCGTGAATTCTGGAGTCTTCCTTTTTGCAGCGAGGTAGTTGGCCCATACAGTTTTCTTGTGGGTGTTGAATGCAATTGCCATCTTCTTAAGAGCAGTGCCCTTGACTTTCTCCACATCTGCTTCAGTGAAATGATCTGGTAGGGTGAAATGTTCCATCAAAGATTCCCAAATGTCTTTTTTGGCTCTGTCGTCGACCTAAGTAACATCTGGACGCTTAGTCTTTGGCTCTTTCCATTCTTGAATGGAGATCGGGAGCTTGTCCTTCACAAGAACTCCGCACTGACGAGTCCACTTGTTTGCAATGTTCTTAGGCGTCAGGGGTTCGCCACTAGGTTTGACGGATTCGATGTTGTACTTTACACCATCCTTCAACAATCTGCCCGGGCCTCGCTTTGTCCTGCTATCTGTAGAAGCAGATTTGCTTGATCCGGAGGGCTGAAAGAAGGAAGATCGATTCGTTCATATATCTTAAAATAAAAAAACATGTGATGATCACCAGATGCCTGATATACCTCGCCGGTAGTCTTTGTTATTTGAAGATCAGCATTCTCAGTGTCATCATAAACATTGTTTGTGTCATCATAATCAGAATCATAGTTCATGACTTCATCAGCTCGGTCGTCGAGATCGAATATCTTTTCATCACCCTCTCCGATATTGTTTAGATATTGGGAGCCGTCATCTGCTTCATTCAGATCATCTAGCCTGCCAGGGCTGCATATGATGTCGAACAATTCCTCTTCTCTGTCTCTGCCGGTATTGTCCGCCATAGCTTTTACTTAACTAATACAGAAGAAATATAGAACAATTTAGTATTCAAATTACAATGCATGGATGCAATTAATAAGGAAAAACTGAATCATATAGTACATAATATATATACATCGTCTCGATTAATATATAATCTCGAATACATCATCGTCTCGAATAATATATATAATCTCGAATATATCGTCTCGAATATTATATATCGAATACATCACTGGCTAGGTACCTAATAAAGATCGAGTACTATAGAAGAATCTAGGGCGCCACTCGCGGTTCCTGGGGCGCGGGCGGTGGACACCCAAAGAGAAGGAACCATCACAGGATCATATCTCCGGTCATCTGCCCAAAGAACCTGCCAAGTAGTGGAGAACCTGATGTCGTGCATAGCAGCCATGTAGCGATGGACGTGCTCGTCTTCCTCCCTGACACGGCGACGCACCACCTCCGGCGGGGCCGGCTGCCTCTACACCGAATGTGGCCCATGCGAACGCCACCAAAGGAGATCAGGGTCGATGATGGGACCCGAGGCCGGGTTCCTCACCAAGCGGCGCGCCCCTCCAGGTAGCACCTCCTAGTGCCAGCCCGGCGGAGCCCAGTCCCGGACATGGGTCCTCTGAAGCATGACGTCGTCACGAATGGGTCGACGGCGAGGATGCGGGCCGGGCATATCGTCGAGAACAAATACTATATGCCCGCAAAAAGTAACATTAATCTAACATTCTATATGCAAATTCTAACAATTTGACATTAATCTAATTCATCTAACTAAAACTAATTCTAAAATTTCTAACATTTCTGATTATATAACTAACATTTCTATATTTATATAACTAAAAAACAGAAAAATTGCTGACATTTCTATAACTAAAAAATAGAAAAAAATTATAACATTTCTAATATTTCTATAACTAAAAAACAGGAAAAATTTATAACATTTCTATATAACTAACAATTCTAAAAATATTTCTATAACTACAAAACAGAACAATTTCTAACATTTCTATAACTAAAAAACAGAAAAAATTCTATAACTAAAATTCTATAATGTGTGTGTGTGTGTGTGTGTGTGTGTGTGTGTGTGTGTAGGGTGTACATGTGTGTGTGTGTGAACATGGCGGTCGGGGTGAGCTCACCGGTGAGGCGAAGACGGGGCGACAGGACGGGGCGGCGACGACGGGGCAATGGGACATGGCGGCAACGACGGGACGGGCCGACGACGACGGGGCGGGGCGCGACGACGGGGCGGCCGAGGCGCGGCGATGGGGACGACGGGGACGGGGATGGCCGGGGCGGCGACGTCGACGGGGGCGGTGACGAGGGGCGGGGATGGCCGGGGTCGGCGACGAGGGGCGGGGGCGGCAACGTCGACGGGGATGGCGTCGATCGGGGCAGGGCGGCGCGACGGAGGGAAGAAACACAGACTGATACGTCCATTTTGCATCATGCTTTTATATCAATATTTATTGCATTATGGGCTGTTATTACACATTATATCTCAATACTTATGGCTATCCTCTCTTATTTTACAAGGTTTGCCATGAAGAGGGGGGATGCCGGCAGCTGGAATTCTGGCTGGAAAAGGAGCAAACGTTGGAAACCTATTCTGCACAACTCCAAAAGACCTGAGACTCCACGAAACAACTTTTTAGATTTAATAAGAATTTTTGGACAAAAGAAATAGGCTAGGGGGCCACACCCTGTCTAGGAGATAGGGGGCGCACCCCCCTAGGGTGCGGCCCCCTATCTCTTGGGCCCCCTGGTGGGCTTCTGGCGTCCATCTTCTGTTATATGAAGGATTTTGTCCTGGAAAAATTTGTGGGCAAGCTTACAGGATGAAACTCCGCCGCCACGAGGCGGAACCTTGGCAGAATCAATCTAGGGCTCTAGCGGAGCTGTTCTGCCGGGGACACTTCCCTCCGGGAGGGGGAAATCATCACCAACGTCATCACCAATGATCCTCTCATCGAGAGGGGGTCAATCTCCATCAACATCTTCACCAGCACCATTTCATCTCAAAACCCTAGTTCATCTCTTGTATCCAATCTTGTATCAAAACCACAAATTGGTACCTTTGGGTTGCTAGTAGTGTTGATTACTCCTTGTAGTTGATGCTATTTGGTTTACTTGGTGGAAGATCATATGTTCAGATCCTTCATGCATATTATTACCCCTCTGATTATGAACATGAATATTTGTAACTACTCACCAAGTTCACATGACTACTAATACCAAATTCACATGACTACTAATATCGAACGAATACCAAATTCACATGACTAGTTACGTTTGTTCCTGAGGACATGGGTGAAGTCTTGCTATTAGTAGTCATGTGAATTTGGTATTCGTTTGATATTTTGATGAGATGTATGTTGTCTCTCCTCTAGTGGTGTTATGTGAACGTCGACTACATGACACTTCACCATTATTTGGGCCTAGAGGAAGTCATAGGGAAGTAATAAGTAGATGATGGGTTGCTAGAGTGACAGAAGCTTAAACCCTAGTTTATGCGTTGCTTCGTTAGGGGTTGATATGGACCCATATGTTTAATGTTGTGGTTAGGTTTACCTTAATACTCCTTTTTGTAGTTGCGGATGCTTGCAATAGGGGTTAATCATAAGTGGGATGCTTGTCCATGTTAGGGCAGTACCCAAGTGCCGGTCCACCCACATATCAAATTATCAAAGTACCGAACGCGAATCTTATGAACGTGATGAAAACTAGCTTGACGATAATTCCCAATGTGTCCTCAGGAGCTCCTTCCTCATTATTAGAGTTTGTCCAGGCTTATCCTTTGCTACATAAAGGATTGGGCCACCTTGCTGCACTTTATTTACTTTATTTACTTTTTTCTCGTTACTATTTATCTTATCACAAAACTATCTATTACCTACTATTTCAGTGCTTGCAGAGAAAACCTTACTGAAAACCGCTTATCATTTCCTTCTGCTCCTCGTTGGGTTCGACACTCTTACTTATCGAAAGGACTATGATAGATCCCCTACACTTGTGGGTCATCAAGACTCTTTTCTGGCGCCGTTGCCAGGGAGGGTAGCGCTTTTGGTGAGTGGAACTTGGTAAGGAAACATTTATATAGTGTGCTGAAATTTTCTGTTACTTGTCATTATGGAAACTAATCCTTTGAAGGGCTTGTTTGGGGTATGTTCACCCCAACCAGAAGAGCAAAGAGATGCTCCTCAACCTACTGAACCTTATGAAAATATTCACTTTGAGATTCCTTCGGGTATGATAGAAAAGTTGCTAGCAAATACTTTTGCAGGAGAAGGAACATTGCATCCCGACTTACACCTTATCTTTATGGATGAAGTTTGTGGATTATTTAAGCTTGCAGGTATTCCCGATGATGTTGTCAAAAGGAAGGTCTTCCCTTTATCTTTGAAGGGAGATGCAATGACATGGTATAGGCTATGTGATGATACGAGATCTTGGAATTATAAGCGATTGAAGTTGGAATTTCACCGGAAGTTCTATCCTATGCATCTTGTTCATCATGATCGTAATTACATATATAATTTCTGGCCTCGCGAAGGAGAAAGCATTGCTCAAGATTGGGGGAGGCTTAAGTCAATTTTATATTCATGCCCCAATCATGAGCTCTCTCGGGAAATGATTATTCAAAATTTTTATGCTCGGTTTTCTCTTGATAATCGCAACTTGCTCGATACTTCCTGTGCTGGCTCCTATATGCTGAAGACTATTGATTTCAAATGGGACTTATTGGAAAGAATTAAACGCAACTCTAAAGATTGGGGTTCCGACGATGGTAAGGAGTCAGGTATGACACCTAAGTTTGATTGTGTTAAATCTTTTATGGATACCGATGCTTTCCATGGATTTAGCTCTAAGTATGGACTTGACTCTGAGATAGTAGCTACTTTTTGTGAAACTTTTGCTACTCACGTGATCTCCCTAAAGAGAAGTGGTTTAAATATAATCCTCCTGTTGAAGTGAAAGTAGTTGCACCTATTACAGTCGAAGAGAAGACTATTACATATAGTGATCCTATTATTCCTACTGCTTATGTTGAAAAACCTCCTTTTCCTGTTAGGATAAAAGATCATGTTAAAGCTTCGACTGTTGTTCGTAAGAGTAATACCAGGACATATACACCTTCTGAGCAAATTAATGTTGAACCTGGTATTGCCATGATTAAAGATCTTTTGGATGAGGATTTAGATGGGCATGTTATCTCTTTCTTGGGTGAAACTGCTAATATTGCTAGACCAGACACTAAGACACGTAGACCTTTTGTTGGCACGCCTGTTATTTCTGTTAAAATAGGAGATCATTGTTAGCATGGTTTATGTGATATGGGTGCTAGTGCTAATGCGATACCTTATGATCTTTATAAAGAAATTATGCACGATATTGCACCTGTTGAATTAGAAGACATTGGTGTTACTATTAAGCTTGCCAATAGGGACACCATTAAACCTATTGTGATTGTTAGAGATGTTGAAGTCTTGTGTGGGAAGATTAAATACCCTGCTGATTTTCTTGTTCTCGGTTCCCCACAAGATGATTTTTGTCCCATTATTTTTGGTAGACCCTTCTTGAATACTGCTAGTGCTAAGATTGATTGTGAAAAGAATATTGTCACTGTTGGCATAGATGGTATGTCTCATGAGTTTAATTTTGCCAAGTTTAGCAGACAACATCGTGAAAAGGAACCATCTAGTAAGGATGAAATTATTGGTCTTGCTTCCATTGTTGTTCCTCCAACTGATCTGTTAGAACAATATTTGCTAGACCATGAAAATGATATGATTATGAAGGAAAGGGAAGAAATAGATGAAGTGTTCCTTAAACAAGAACCTATGCTGAAACATAATCTTCCCGTTGAAATTCTTGGGGATCCCCCTCCACCCAAGGGTGATCCTGTGTTTGGACTCAAACCATTACCTGATAATCTTAAGTATGCTGATCTTGATGAAAAAGAAATATATCTTGTTATTATTAGTGCTGACCTTTCAGAGAAAGAAGAAGAAATATTATTGGAAACTCTGAAGAAGCACCGGGCTACTATTGGATATACCCTGGATGATCTTAAGGGCATTAGTCCCACATTATGTCAACACAAAATTTCAGTGGAGAAAGATGCCAAACCAGTTAGAGATCCTCAAAGACGATTAAATCCCAAAATGAAGGAAGTGGTAAGAAAGGAGATACTAAAACTCCTTGAGGCAGGTATTATTTATCCCGTTGCTGATAGTGAATGGGTAAGCCCTGTCCATTGTGTCTCTAAAAAGGGAGGTATTACCGTTGTTCCTAATGATAAAGATGAATTGATCCCGCAAAGAATTATTACAAACTACATGATGGTAATTGGTTTTCGTAAGTTAAATAAAGATACTAAGAAAGATCATTACCCTTTACCTTTTATTGATCAAATGCTAGAAAGGCTATCCAAACACACACATTTTTGCTTTCTAGATGGTTATTCTGGCTTCTCTCAGATACCTGTATCAGCGGGGGATCAATCTAAAACTACTTTTACTTGCCCTTTTGGTACTTTTGCTTATAGACGTATGCCTTTTGGTTTATGTAATGCACCTGCTACCTTTCAAAGATGCATGATGGCTATATTTTTTGATTTTTGTGAAAAGATTTGTGAGGTATTTATGTATGACTTCTCCGTCTATGGATCCTCTTTTGATGATTGTTTGAGCAACCTTGATCGAATTTTGCAGAGATGCGAAGACACTAGTCTCGTCCTGAATTGGGAAAAGTGTCACTTTATGGTTAATGAAGGCATTGTCTTGGGGCACAAGATCTCCGAGAGAGGTATTGAAGTTGATAAAGCCAAAGTTGATGCTATTGAAAAGATGCCATGTCCCAAGGACATAAAAGGTATAAGAAGTTTCCTTGGTCATGCCGGTTTTTATAGGAGGTTCATTAAGGACTTTTCTAAAATCTCTAGGCCTCTGACTAACTTATTGCAAAAAGATATTTCTTTTGCCTTTGATGATGATTGTGTAGAAGCATTTGAAACACTTAAGAAAGCTTTGATCACTGCACCTATTATTCAGCCACCTGATTGGAATTTACCTTTTGAAATTATGTGCGATGCTAGTGATTATGCTGTAGGGGCTATTTTAGGGCAAAGAGTCGATAAGAAATTGAATGTTATCCATTATGCTAGCAAGACTCTTGATACTGCCCAGAGAAATTATGCTACCACCGAAAAAGAATTCTTAGCAGTTGTGTTTGCATGTGATAAGTTTAGACCTTATATTGTTGATTCCAAAGTTACTATTCACACTGATCATGCTGCTATTAAATACCTTATGGAAAATAAAGATGCTAAGCCTAGACTCGTTAGATGGGTTCTCTTGCTCCAAGAATTTGACTTGCATATTGTTGATAGAAAAGGAGCTGAGAAACCCGATGCAGACAACTTGTCTAGGCTAGAAAATGTTCTTGATGACCCGCTGCCTATTAATGATAGCTTTCCTGATGAACAATTAGTAGTCGTCAATGCTTCTTGTAGTGCTCCTTGGTATGCTGACTATGCTAATTACATTGTTGCTAAATATATACCGCCTAGTTTCACATACCAACAAAAGAAAAAGTTCTTTTATGATTTAAGACATTACTTCTGGGATGATCCACACCTTCATAAATAAGGAGTAGATGGTATTATTAGATGTTGTGTGCCTGAGCATGAATAGGAACAAATCCTACGCAAGTGTCACTCTGAATCTTATGGAGGACACCACGCTGGAGATAGAACTGCACACAAGGTACTACAATCTAGTTTTTATTGGCCTACTCTTTTCAAAGATGCTCGTAAGTTTGTCGTATCTTGTGATGAATGTCAAAGAATAGGTAACATCAGTAGACGTCAAGAAATGCCTATGAATTATTCTCTTGTTATTGAACCGTTTGATGTTTGGGGCTTTGATTATATGGGACCTTTTCCTGCCTCCAATGGTTATACACATATTTTAGTTGCTGTTGATTACGTTACTAAGTGGGTAGAAGCTATTCCAACTAGTAGTGCTGATCATAACACTTCTATTAAAATGCTTAAAGAAGTTATTTTTCCGAGGTTTGGAGTCCCTAGATATCTTATGACTGATGGTGGTTCACACTTTATTCATGGTGCTTTCCATAAGATGCTTGCTAAGTATGATGTCAATCATAGAATTGCATCTCCTTATCACCCGCAGTCTAGTGGTCAAGTAGAGTTGAGCAATAGAGAGATTAAATTAATTTTGCAAAAGACTGTGAATAGATCTAGAAAGAATTGGTCCAAAAAACTTGATGATGCATTATGGGCCTATAGAACTGCATACAAAAATCCTATGGGTATGTCTCCATATAAGATAGTTTATGGAAAAGCATGTCATTTACCTCTTGAACTTGAACATAAAGCATATTGGGCTAGTAAAGAGCTTAATTATGACTTCAAACTTGCCGGTGAGAAAAGGTTATTTGATATTAGCTCACTTGATGAATGGAGAACCCAAGCATATGAGAATGCTAAGCTTTTCAAAGAAAAAGTCAAACGCTGGCATGAAAAAAGTATACAAAAGCGTGAGTTTAACGTAGGAGATTATGCGTTATTGTTCAACTGTCATTTAAGATTTTTTGCAGGAAAACTTCTCTCAAAATGGGAAGGTCCCTACGTTATCGAGGAGGTCTATCGTTCTGGTGCTATAAAAATCAACAACTTTGAAGGCATAAATCCGAGGGTGGTAAACGGTCAAAGAATTAAACATTATATTTCAGGTAATCCTATCAATGTTGAAACTAATATTATTGAAACCATAACCCTTGAGGAATACATAAGAGACACTTTCCAGAACGTTCCAGACTCCAAAAAGGCATAGGTACATGGTACAGTAAGTAAACTGACTCCAAAACAACTCTAATGGCAATTTTCATCAGTTTTGGATTATCTAAGGATTTTAGGAATAAAGAAGTAGTCCGAAAGGGACACGAGGCTCCCACGAGAGAGGAGGGCGCCCCCCTTGTAGGGTGCGCCTGTTGGGGAATGTTGCAGAAAATAAAAAAATTTCCTACGGTTTCACCAAGATCCATCTATGAGTTCATCTAGCAACGAGTGATAGGTGTGCATCTACATACCTTTGTAGATCGCGAGCGGAAGCGTTCAAGAGAACGGGGTTGAGGGAGTCGTACTCGTCGTGATCCAAATCACCGATGACCAAGTGCCGAACGGACATCACCTCCGCGTTCAACACACGTACGGAGCGGATGACGTCTCCCGCACCTTGATCCAGCAAGGAGGAGGGAGAGGTTGAGGAAGAAGGCTCCAACAGCAGCACGACGGCGTGGTGGTGATGGAGTGGCAGATCTCCGGCAGGGCTTCGCCAAGCTCACGCGGAAGAGGAGATGTGTTGTGGAGGGGAGGGGCCGCGCCTTGGATGTTCTGTGCAGCCCTCCCCTCGCACCTCTATTTATAGGGGAAGTGGGAAGGGGGCTGGCCCCCTCTAGATGAGATCTAGAGGGGGGGGGGCGGCCAGGGAGGGGCTTGCCCCCCAAGCAAGGGGGGGCGCCCCCACTAGGGTTTCGCCCCCAACCCTAGGCGCATGGGCCCAAGGGGGGGCGCCCAGCCCACCAGGGGCTGGTTCCCTGCCCACTATGGCCCACGAGGCCCTCCGAGAGAGGTGGGCCCTCCCGGTGGACTCCTGGAACCCCTCCGGTGGCCCCGGTACAATACCAATATGCCCCCGAAACTTTCCGGTGACCGTATGACAACTTCCCATATATAAATCTTTACCTCGGACCATTCCGGAACTCCTCGTGATGTCCGGGATCTCATCCGGGACTCCGAACAACATTCGGTAATCACAAACAAGTCTTCCTACTAACCCTAGCATCACCGAACCTTAAGTGTGTAGACCCTACGGGTTCGGGAATCATGCAGACATGACCGAGACAGCTCTCCGGCCAATAACCAACAACGGGATCTGGATACCCATGTTGGCTCCCACATGTTCCACGATGATCTCATCGAATGAACCACGATGTCGAGGATTCAAGCAACCCCATATACAATTCCCTTTGTCAATCGGTACGTTACTTGCCTGAGATTCGATCGTCGGTATCCCAATACCTCATTCAATCTCGTTACCGGCAAGTCACTTTACTCGTACCGTAATGCATGATCCCGTGACCAAACACTTGGTCACTTTGAGCTCATTATGATGATGCATTACCGAGTGGGCCCAGAGATACCTCTCCATCATACGGAGTGACAAATCCCAGTCTCGATCTGTGTCAACCCAACAGACACTTTCGGAGATACCTGTAGTGCACCTTTATAGTCACCCAGTTACGTTGTGACGTTTGGTACACCCAAAGCACTCCTACGGTATCCGGGAGTTACACGATCTCATGGTCTAAGGAAAAGATACTTGACATTGGAAAAACTCTAGCAAAATGAACTACACGATCTTGTGCTATGCTTAGGATTGGGTCTTGTCCATCACATCATTCTCCTAATGATGTGATCACATTATCACCAACATCTAATGTCCATAGTCAGGAAACCATGACTATCTGTTGATCAACGAGCTAGTCAACTAGAGGCTTACTAGGGACATATTATGGTCTATGTATTCACACGTGTATTACGATTTCCAGATAATACAATTATAGCATGAATAAAGACAATTATCATGAACAAGGAAATATAATAATAATCCTTTTATTATTGCCTCTAGGGCATATTTCCAACAGTCTCCCACTTGCACTAGAGTCAATAATCTAGTTACATTGTGATGAATCGAACACCCATAGAGTTCTGGTGTTGATCATGTTTTGCTCGCGAAAGAGGTTTAGTCAACGGATCTGCGACATTCAGATCCGTATGTACTTTGCAAATATCTATGTCTCCATCTTGAACATTTTCACGGATGGAGTTGAAATGACGCTTGTTGTGCCTGGTCTTCTTGTGAAACCTGGGCTCCTTGGCAAGGGAAATAGCTCCAATGTTGTCATAGAAGAGAGTGATTGGCCCCAACGCATTGGGTATGACTCCGAGGTCGGTGATGAACTCCTTCATCCATATTGCTTCATGTGCTGCCTCCGAGGCTGCCATGTACTCCGCTTCACATGTAGATCCCGCCACGACGCTCTGCTTCCAACTGCACCAGCTTACTGCTCCACGATTCAACATATACACGTATCCGGTTTGTGACTTAGAGTCATCCAAATCTGTGTCGAAGCTAGCGTCAACGTAACCCTTTACGACGAGCTCTTCGTCACCTCCATAAACGAGAAACATGTCCTTTGTCCTTTTCAAGTACTTCAGGATATTCTTGACTGCTGTCCAATGTTCCTTGCCCGGATTACTTTGGTACCTTCCTACCAAACTTACGTCAAGGTTTACATCAGGTCTGGTACACAGCATGGCATACATAATAGATCCTATGGCTGAGGCATAGGGGATTACACTCATCTCTTCTTTATCTTTTGCCGTGGTCGGGCATTGAGCCGAGCTCAATCTCACACCTTGTAATATAGGCAATGAACCCTTTCTTGGACTGATCCATTTTGAACTTCTTCAAAATCTTATCAAGGTATGTGCTTTGTGAAAGACCTATGAGGCGTCTTGATCTATCCCTATAGATCTTGATGCCTAATATGTAAGCAACTTCTCCAAGGTCCTTCATTGAAAAACACTTATTCAAGTAGGCCTTAATGCTGTCCAAAAGTTCTATATCATTTCCCATCAAAAGTATGTCATCTACATATAATATGAGAAATGCTACAGAGCTCCCACTCACTTTCTTGTAAACGCAGGCTTCTCCATAAGTCTGCATAAACCCAAACACTTTGATCATCTCATCAAAGCGAATGTTCCAACTCCGAGATGCTTGCACCAGCCCATAAAAGGATCGCTGGAGCTTGCATACCTTGTTAGCATTCTTAGGATCGACAAAACCCTCCGGCTGCATCATATACAGTTCTTCCTTAAGATAGCCATTAAGGAATGTTGTTTTGACGTCCATCTGCCATATCTCATAATCATAGTATGCGGCAATTGCTAACATGATTCGGACGGACTTCAGCTTCGCTACGGGAGAGAAAGTCTCATCGTAGTCAACCCCTTGAACTTGCCGATAACCCTTAGCAACAAGTCGAGCTTTATAGATGGTAATATTACCATCCGGGTCCGTCTTCTTCTTAAAGATCCATTTGTGTTCTACCACTCGCCGATCATCGGGCAAGTCTGTCAAAGTCCATACTTTGTTTTCATACATGGATTCTATCTCGGATTGCATGGCTTCTAGCCATTTTTTGGAATCTGGGCCCGCCATCGCTTCTTCATAGTTCGAAGGTTCACCGTTGTCCAACAACATGATTTCCAGGACAGGGTTGCCATACCACTCTGGTGTGGAACGTGTCCTTGTGGACCTACGAAGTTCAGTAGCAACTTGATCCGAAGTACCTTAATCATCATCATTAATTTCCTCTCCACTCGGTGTAGGCACCACAGGAACATTTTCCTGAGCTGCACTACTTTCCGGTTCAAGAGGTAGTACTTCATCGAGTTCTACTTTCCTCCCACTTACTCCTTTCGAGAGAAACTCTTTTTCCAGAAAGGATCCATTCTTGGCAACAAAGATCTTGCCTTCGGATCTAAGGTAGAAGGTATACCCAATGGTTTCCTTAGGGTATCCTATGAAGACGCATTTTTCCGACTTGGGTTCGAGATTTTCAGGTTGAAGTTCCTTGACATAAGCATCGCATCCCCAAACTTTTAGAAACGACAACTTAGGTTTCTTCCCAAACCATAATTCATACGGTGTCGTCTCAACGGATTTAGACGGAGCCCTATTTAAAGTGAATGTAGCTGTCTCTAGAGCGTATCCCCAAAATGATAGCGGTAAATTGGTAAGAGACATCATAGATCGCACCATATCCAACAGAGTGTGATTACGACATTCGGACACACCGTTACGCTGAGGTGTTCCAAGCGGCGTGAGTTGTGAAACGATTCCACATTTTCTTAAGTGTGAACCAAATTCGTGACTTAAATATTCTCCTCCACGATCTGATCGTAAGAATTTTATCTTTCGGTCACGTTGATTCTCTACCTCATTCTGAAATTCCTTGAACTTTTCAAAGGTCTCAGACTTGTGTTTCATCAAATAGACATACCCATATCAACTCAAGTCATCAGTGAGAGTGAGAACATAACGATATCCTCCACGAGCCTCAATGCTCATTGGACCGCACACATCGGTATGTATGATTTCCAATAAGTTGGTTGCTCGCTCCATTGTTCCGGAGAACGGAGTCTTGGTCATTTTGCCCATGAGGCATGGTTCGCATGTGTCAAATGATTCATAATCGAGAGACTCTAAAAGTCCATCAACATGGAGCTTCTTCATGCGCTTGACACCAATGTGACCAAGGCGGCAGTGCCACAAGTATGTGGGACTATCGTTATCAACTTTACATCTTTTGGTATTCACACTATGAATATGTGTAACATTACGTTCGAGATTCATTAAGAATAAACCATTGACCATCGGGGCATGACCATAAAACATATCTCTCATATAAATAGAACAACCATTATTCTCGGATTTAAATGAGTAGCCATCTCGCATTAAATGAGATCCAGATACAATGTTCATGCTCAAACTTGGCACTAAATAACAATTATTGAGGTTTAAAACTAATCCCGTGGGTAAATGTAGAGGTAGCGTGCCAACGGCGATCACATCGACCTTGGAACCATACCCAACGCGCATCGTCACCTCGTCCTTCGCCAGTCTCCGCTTATTCCGCAGCTCCTGCTGTGAGTTACAAATATGAGCAACGGCACCGGTATCAAATACCCAGGAGTTACTACGAGTACTGGTAAGGTACACATCAATTACATGTATATCAAATATACCTTTAGTATTGCCGGCCTTCTTGTCCGCTAAGTATTTGGGGCAGTTCCGCTTCCAGTGACCCTTCCCTTTGCAATAAAAGCACTCAGTCTCAGGCTTGGGTCCATTCCTTGACTTCTTCCCGGCAACTGGCTTACCGGGCGCGGCAACATCTTTGTCGTCCTTCTTGAAGTTCTTCTTTCCCTTGCCCTTCTTGAACTTGGTGGTTTTATTGACCATCAACACTTGATGTTCTTTCTTGATTTCTACCTCTGCCGACTTCAGCATTGAAAATACTTCAGGAATAGTTTTCACCATCCCTTGCATATTGTAGTTCATCACAAAGCTCTTGTAGCTCGGTGGGAGCAACTGAAGGATTTTGTCAATGACCGCCTCGTCCGGGAGGTTAATGTCCAGCTGGGATAGGCGGTTGTGCAACCCAGACATTTTGAGTATGTGCTCACTGACAGAACTGTTTTCCTCCATCTTACAACTATAGAACTTGTCGGAGACTTCATATCTCTCGACCCGGGCATGAGCTTGGAAAACCATTTTCAGCTCCTCGAACATCTCATATGCTCCGTGTCGCTCAAAACGCTTTTGGAGCCTCGGTTCTAAGCTGTAAAGCATGCCGCACTGAACGAGGGAGTAATCATCAGCACGTGACTGCAAGCGTTCATAACGTCTTGGTTCTCTAGGATGGGTGCTTCACCTAGCGGTCCTTCTAGGACATATGCTTTCTTGGCAGCTATGAGGATGATCCTCAGGTTCCGGACCCAGTCCGAATAGTTGCTGCCATCATCTTTCAGCTTGGTTTTCTCTAGGAACGCGTTGAAGTTCATGTTGACATGAGCGTTGGCCATTTGATCTACAAGACATATTTTGCAAAGATTTTAGACTAAGTCCATGATAATTAAGTTCATCTAATCAAATTATTTAATGAACTCCCACTCAGATTAGACATCCCTCTAGTCATCTAAGTGTTACATGATCCGAGTCGACTAGGCCGTGTCCGATCATCACGTGAGATGGACTAGTCATCATCGGTGAACATCTCCATGTTGATCGTATCTTCCATACGACTCATGTGCGACCTTTCGGTCTCTGTGTTCCGAGGCCATGTCTGTACATGCTAGGCTCGTCAAGTTAACCCTAAGTGTTTTTGCATGTGTAAAACTGTCTTACACCCGTTGTATGTGAACGTAAGAATCTATCACACCCGATCATCACGTGGTGCTTCGAAACGACGAACTTTAGCAACGGCGCACAGTTAGGGGAGAACACTTTGTTGAAATTGTTATAAGGGATCATCTTATTTACTACTGTCGTTCTAAGTAAACAAGATGCAAAAACATAATAAACATCACATGCAATTATATAGTAGTGACATGATATGGCCAATATCATATAACTCCTTTGATCTCCATCTTCGGGGCTCCATGATCATCTTCCTCACCGGCATGACACCATGATCTCCATCATCGTGTCTCCATGAAGTTGCTCGCCAACTATTACTTCTACTACTATGGCTAACGGTTTTAGCAATAAAGTAAAGTAATTACATGGCGTTAAATCATTGACACGCATGTCATACAATAAATAAGACAACTCCTATGGCTCCTGCCGGTTGTCATACTCATCGACATGCAAGTCGTGATTCCTATTGCAAGAACATGATCTCATACATCACAATATATCATTCATCATTCATCACAACTTCTGGCCATATCACATCACAAGGCAATTGCTGCAAAAACAAGTTAGACGTCCTCTAATTATTGTTGCATCTTTTACGTGGCTGTAATTGGGTTCTAGCAAGAAAGTTTTCTTACCTACGAATAACCACAA
Source organism: Triticum dicoccoides (assembly GCF_002162155.2). Taxonomy (NCBI): domain Eukaryota; kingdom Viridiplantae; phylum Streptophyta; class Magnoliopsida; order Poales; family Poaceae; genus Triticum; species Triticum dicoccoides. Next base: position 19,445,229 of record NC_041381.1, on the reverse strand, counting down.
CGTGATTTTGTCAACTTCTATTTACCCTTCATAAGGACCCTTTTCATCGAATCCGCTCCAACTAAAGTGGGAGAGACAGACACCCGCTAGCCACCTTATGCAACTAGTGCATGTCAGTCGGTGGAACCTGTCTCACGTAAGCGTACGTGTAAGGTCGGTCCGGGCCACTTCATCCCACAATACCGCTGAAGCAAAATAAGACTAGTAGCGGCAAGCAAGTTGACAAGATCTACGCCCACAACAGATTTGTGTTCTACTCGTGCAATAGAGAACTACGCATAGACCTAGCTCATGATGCCACTGTTGGGGAACGTTGCAGAAAATTAAAAAATTTCCTACGGTTTCACTAAGATCCATCTATGAGTTCATCTAGCAACGAGTGATAGGAGTGCATCTACATACCTTTGTAGATCGCGAGCGGAAGCGTTCAAGAGAACGGGGTTGAGGGAGTCGTACTCGTCGTGATCCAAATCACCGATGACCAAGTGCCGAACGGACAGCACCTCCGCGTTCAACACACGTACGGAGCGGATGACGTCTCCTGCACCTTGATCCAGCAAGGAGGAGGGAGAGGTTGAGGAAGAAGGCTCCAACAGCAGCACGACGGCGTGGTGGTGATGGAGTGGCAGATCTCCGGCAGGGCTTCGCCAAGCTCACGCGGAGGAGGAGATGTGTTGTGGAGGGGAGGGGCTGCGCCTTGGATGTTCTGTGCAGCCCACCCCTTGCACCTCTATTTATAGGGGAAGGGGGAAGGGGGGCAGCCCCCTCTAGATGAGATCTAGAGGGGGGGCGGCCAGGGAGGGGGCTTGCCCCCAAGCAAGGGGGCGCCCCCACTAGGGTTCCCCCCCCCCCAACCCTAGGCGCATGGGCCCAAGGGGGGGGGTGTGCCCAGCCCACCAGGGGCTGGTTCCCTGCCCACTACGGCCCACGAGGCCCTCCGAGAGAGGTGGCCCCTCCCGGTGGACCCCCGGAACCCCTCCGGTGGCCCCGGTATAATACCGATATGCCCCCAAAACTTTCCGGTGACCGCATGAGAACTTCCCATATATAAATCTTTACCTCCGGACCATTCCAGAACTCCTCGTGATGTTCGGGATCTCATCCGGGACTCCGAAGAACATTCGGTAATCACATACAAGTCTTCCTAATAACCCTAGCATCACCGAACCTTAAGTGTGTAGACCCTACGGGTTCGGGAATCATGCAGACATGACCGAGACAGCTCTCCGACCAATAACCAACAGCGGGATATGGATACCCATGTTGGAACCCACATGTTCCACGATGATCTCATCGGATGAACCACGATGTCGAGGATTCAAGCAACCCCGTATACAATTCCCTTTGTCAATTGGTATGTTACTTGCCCGAGATTCGATCGTCGGTATCCCAATACCTCGTTCAATCTCGTTACCGGCAAGTCACTTTACTCGTACTATAATGCATGATCCCGTTACCAAACACTTGGTCACTTGGAGCTCATTATGATGATGCATTACCGAGTGGGCCCAGAGATACCTCTCTGTCATACGGAGTGACAAATCCCAGTCTCGATCCGTGTCAACTCAACAGACACTTTCGGAGATACCTGTAGTGCACCTTTATAGTCACCCAGTTACGTTGTGACGTTTGGTACACCCAAAGCACACCTACGGTATCCGGGAGTTACACGATCTCATGGTCTAAGGAAAAGATACTTGACATTGGAAAAGCTCTAGCAAAACGAACTACACGATCTTGTGCTATGCTTAGGATTGGGTCTTGTCCATCACATCATTCTCCTAATGATGTGATCCCATTATCACCGACATCTAATGTCCATAGTCAGGAAACCATGACTATTTGTTGATCAACGAGCTGGTCAACTAGAGGCTTACTAGGGACATATTATGGTCTATGTATTCACACGTGTATTACGATTTCCGGATAATACAATTATAGCATGAATAAAGACAATTATCATGAACAAGGAAATATAATAATAATCCTTTTATTATTGCCTCTAGGGCAAATTTCCAACAGCGCCCCCCTGTCTCGTGGGCACCTCTTGTGCCTCCTGGACTCTGTTTTCTTGTATGTTACGTATTTTGGTCGGTAAAAATTCATTATTTATACTCTGAAGGTTTTGACCACCGTATCACGCAATTATCCTCTGTTTTCGTTTTGAGCTTTTCCTGCTGCAGAATTGAACAAGATGTCGTCCCAAGATTCGGAGGGAGAGAGCTACATAGCTGATTATATTGCAAATCCAAAAGTATATGCGGATGTGGAACGCTATGGCTGGACCACAGAGGAAGAAGAAGACTATGATCCAAAGAGGAAGGAGGAGACAAGCTCTGATGAAGAGGATGATCCACTGCCTCAACCTGGTGATATGCATGTGGAGTTCAAGAAGTCAAGCCTCCCTAAGGTCCAATCTATCCCACCATGTTTTTTGCAGGACAGCAAGGCAACACTATGCAAAAAGATAATGAAACTTGAGCTCGAGAATGAGGATCCGAGGGAGGAAAATTTTAGCCTCAGACGTAAGCTAGAGAAGAAAAGTGCAACAACTCCTACTCCACCACCTCCGAAGAAGTAATCGCATGGGTATGGGCACTCCCCTTGGCAACTGCCAAGCTTGGGGGAGGTGCCCCGGTATTGTATCACCATCACACTCCTATCTTTACCGCTTTATTTAGTTCGATCCTTTTAGTAGTATCTTGATCTATTAGTTCGAAGTTTTGATATCAAGTAGTTTTGAGTTTTGCATTGTGATCTCTTTTTGTAATCGAGTCCGTGTGCTATCTATAATAAAGATTAGTGTGGAGTCAAGGGCTTTGCTATGTTTCTATGATCTTGAGAAAGTAGAAAGAACAAAATAGTTCATATTGATCTTATGGATAGTGATAACTTCACACATAGAAAGTATGAGGCACAAAAATTGTTGAGGGATGATGAACGTAGCCTTGGTCATCGTTGCAATTAATAGGAAGTAATAAGGAAAGAGGGGTTCACATATAAATATATTATCTTGGACATCTCTTATGATTGTGAAGCACTCATTAAGTATGACATGCTAAAAGAGTTTATGTTGGACAAGGAAGACAATGTAATGGTTTATGTTTTCCGACATCTCAGTTAAAGTATATTGTCATTGACCTTCCAAAACATGTTGAGCTTGCCTTTCCCCCTCTTGCTAGCCAAATTCCTTGCACCAAGTAGAAATACTACTTGTGCTTCCAAATATCCTCAAACCCAGTTTGCCATGAGAGTCCACCATACCTACCTATGGATTGAGTAAGATCCTTCAAGTAAGTTGTCATCAGTGCAAGCAATAAAAATTGCTCTCTAAATATGCATGACTTATTAGTGCAGAGAAAATAAGCTTTGTACGAACTTGTTGTGGAAGTAATAAAAGCGACGGATTGCATAATAAAGGTCCACATACAAGGGGCAATATAAAGTGGCGTTCTTTTGCATTAAGATTTTGTGTATCCAACCCTAAAAGCGCATGACAACCTCTACTTCCCTCTGCGAAGGGCCTATCTTTTACTTTATGTTTTACTTTATGCTTGAGTCAAGGTGATCCTCACCTTTCCCTTTTTCATTTTATCCTTTGGCAAGCTCTTCGTGTTTGAAAGATCATGATATATATATCCAATTGGATGTAAGTTGGCATAGGCTATTATTGTTGACATCACCTAAAGGTGAATACATTGGGAGGCAACACAAGAAGCCCCTATCTTTCTCAGTGTCCGGCTGAAACTCTATAACCACAAGTATTGCGTGAGTGTTAACAATTATGGGAGACTACGAGATAGTTGAGTATGTGAGCTTGCTGAAAAGCTCTATTATTGACTCTTTCTGATGTTACGATAAATTGCAATTGCTTCAGTGACTGAGATTATAGTTTGTTAGTTCCCAATGAAGTTTTTGAACCATACTTGACATTGTGAATTGCTTATTACTTGAACATAGGAAATCATATGACAAAATCCATATATGTTGCTGTTATTAGAATGATCATGATGCCCTCATGTCCGTATTTTATTTTTATCGACACCTCTATCTCTAAACATGTGGACATATTTTTCGATTTTGGCTTCCGCTTGAGGACAAGCGAGGTCTAAGCTTGGGGGAGTTGATACGTCCATTTTGCATCATGCTTTTATATCAATATTTGTTGCATTATGGGCTGTTATTACACATTATATCTCAATACTTATGGCTATTCTTTGTTATTTTACAAGGTTTACCGTGAAGAGGGGGGATGCCGGCAGCTGGAATTCTGGCTGGAAAAGGAGCAAACGTTGGAAACCTATTCTGCACAACTCCAAAAGACCTGAGACTCCAGGAAACAACTTTTTAGATTTAATAAGAATTTTTGGACAAAAGAAATAGGCCAGGGGGCCCACACCTTGTCCAGGAGACAGGGGGCGCCCCCCTAGGGCGCGGCCCCTATCTCCTGGGCCCCCTGGTGGGAATCTAGCGTCCATCTTCTGCTATATGAAGGGTTTTGTCCTGAAAAATTCGTGGGCAAGCTTACGGGACGAAACTCCGCCGCCACGAGGCGGAACCTTGGCAGAATCAATCTAGGGCTCTGGCGGAGCTGTTCTGCCGGGGACACTTCCCTCCGGGAGGGGGAAATCATCACCAACGTCATCACCAATGATCCTCTCATTGAGAGGGGGTCAATCTCCATCAACATCTTCACCAGCACCATCTAATCTCAAAACCCTAGTTCATCTCTTGTATCCAATCTTGTATCAAAACCACAAATTGGTACCTGTGGGTTGCTAGTAGTGTTGATTACTCCTTGTAGTTGATGCTATTTGGTTTACTTGGTGGAAGGTCATATGTTCAGATCCTTCATGCATATTATTACCCCTTTGATTATGAACATGAATATGCTTTGTGAGTAGTTATGTTTGTTCCTGAGGACATGGGTGAAGTCTTGCTATTAGTAGTCATGTGAATTTGGTATTCGTTCGATATTTTGATGAGATGTATATTGTCTCTCCTCTAGTGGTGTTATGTGAACATCGACTACTTGACACTTCACCATTATTTGGGCCTAGAGGAAGGCATAGGGAAGTAATAAGTAGATGATGGGTTGCTAGAGTGACAGAAGCTTAAACCCTAGTTTATGCGTTGCTTCGTTAAGGGTTGATATGGACCCATATGTTTAATGATGTGGTTAGGTTTACCTTAATACTCCTTTTTGTAGTTGCGGATGCTTGCAATAGGGGTTAATCATAAGTGGGATGCTTGTCCATGTTAGGGCAGTACCCAAGTGCCGGTCCACCGACATATCAAATTATCAAAGTACCGAACGTGAATCTTATGAACGTGATGAAAACTAGCTTGACGATAATTCCCAATGTGTCCTCGGGAGCTCCTTCCTCATTATTAGAATTTGTCCAGGCTTATCCTTTGCTACATAAAGGATTGGGCCACCTTGCTGCACTTTATTTACTTTATTTACTTTTTGCTCGTTACTATTTATCTTATCACAAAACTATCTATTACCTACTATTTCAGTGCTTGCAGAGAAAACCTTACTGAAAACCGCTTATCATTTCCTTCTGCTCCTTGTTGGGTTCGACACTCTTACTTATCGAATGGACTAAGATAGATCCCCTACACTTGTGGGTCATCAGAGAGGGAAGTGCATTTTTTTCAACTGTTGTATATATAGGATGGACCTTTAGTACCGGTTGGTGCCACCAACCGGTACTAAAGGTCTGTTTTGGCCAGGCCAAGCGGCGGGAAGTGCCAACCTTTAGTACCGGGTCGTAGCACCAACCAGTACTAAAGACCCCCTCTTTAGTACCGGTTGTAGCCACCACCCGGTACTAAAGGGGTGCGCTCGCGCAGTGCGGTGCGACAAGTTTAGTCCCACCTCGCTAGTCGAGGGGCTACCGCACTGGTTTATAAGCCCCAGTGCGGTAGCTCTCTCGAGCTCCTCTCCTAAGCAGGCCTACTGGGCCTACCTGTTCAGTGCTGTCCTGTGGGCCTACTGGGCCTTTGCGGGCCTGCATCCTGGCCCAACAAAAGGTTGTGTTTCTAGTCGTATGCAGGCCGCTTTGGCCCAGTAGGCGGGCTTTTTTATTTTCTTAATTTTTTTGCTTTATTTATTTTTGTTTTATTTATTTTTGAGTTGTTTTTTGCTGTATTTAGAGTTTCTTTCTAAATATTTTTGCTTTAGGTACAAAACATCACAAATTTTCCGTTAGTGTCAGTAGTTTTCAAATTTGAATAGTTTAAATTTTGAATTATTTGAAATTTGTGTGAATCACTAGTTTGTGAATAACACATAACTACCCTAACTATTATAGAGATTCCCTCCTGGGTGTGAAACACAGAAGAAAGTGAAGATAGTGAAGCCGATCACATCCCGGATCTTTGGGTGTGAAACTTTTTCTTCGTGTGTGTCCCTTTGCACCGTAGCCATGGAAAATCTTCATCATTTAACTGGATGCTCGGGTTAATATTCACTGTGAATGGAGCAATTTCATTAGACTTTTCATAATCTTCTGACATGTCTGTCTTGTCATCCACTCCAACGATGTTTCTTTTCCCTGAAAGAACTATGTGGCGCTTTGGCTCGTCGTATGATCCATTCGCTTCCTTATCTTTTCTTTTTCTCGGCCTAGTAGACATGTCTTTCACATAAAAAACATGTGCCACATCATTGGCTAGGACGAATGGTTCTTCTGCATACGCAAGATTGTTGAGATCCACTGTTGTCATTCCGAACTGCGGGTCTTCCGTTACCCCGCCTCGTGTCATATTGACCCATTTGCACCGAAACAAAGGGACCTTCAAACCACGTCCATAGTTAAGTTACCATATGTCCTCTATGTAGCCATAATATGTTTCCTTCCCGTGTTGGTTGTTGCATCAAAGTGGACACCACTGTTTTGGTTGGTGCTCTTCTTATCTTGGGTGATCGTGTAAAATGTATTCCCATTTATCTGGTACCCTTTGAAAGTCGTTATATTCGAAGATGGTAACTGGGACAACGAGTATAGGTCATCTTCAATATCGCCATCATGCATGGCACGTTTCTGCAACCAACCGGCGAAAGTCCTCGTTTGTTCACGTGTAATCCAGTCGTCAGACTTCTCCGGGTGTTTGGAGTGTAGAAAATTCTTGTGTTCCTCCATATACGGAGCCACCAAGGCGGAATTCTGTAGAACTGTGTAGTGTGCTTCAGTGAGAGAATGCCCGTCCATACATATTATTTGATCCCCTCCTAGCGTGCCTTTTCCATCCAGTCTGCCCTTATGCCGCGATTCAGGAACACCAATCGGCTTAAGGTCAGGAATAAGTCAATACAAAACTCAATGACCTCCTCATTTTCATGGCCCTTCGCGATGCTTCCTTCTGGCCTAGCACGGTTATGAACATATTTCTTCAAGACTCCCATGAACCTCTCAAAGGGGAACATATTGTGTAGAAATACAGGACCCAAAACGTTAATCTCTTCGCAAAGGTGAACTAGGACGTGCGTCATGATGTTGAAGAAGGATGGTGGGAACACCAACTCAAAACTAACAAGACATTGCACCAAATCATTCTGTAACCCTGGTATGATTTCTGGATCGATTACCTTCTGAGAGATGGCATTGAGGAATGCACATAGATTCACAATGGCTAATCGAACGTTTTCCAGTAGAAGCCCCCTCAATGCAATCGGAAGCAGTTGCGTCATAATCACGTGGCAGTCATGAGACTTTAGGTTCTAGAACTTTTTCTTTGCCATATTTATTATTCCCTTTATATTCGACGAGAAGCCAGATGGTACCTTCATGCTGAGCAGGCATTCAAAGAAGATTTCCTTCTCTTCTTTGGTAAGAGCATAGCTGGCCTGACCGTGATGTATGCCATCTTTCCCGTGCATACGTTGTTGGTCCTCCCGTGCCTCTGGTGTATCTTTTGTTTTCCCATACACGCCCAAGAAGCCAAGCAGGGTCACGCAAAGATTCTTCGTCACGTGCATCACGTCGATTGCGGAGCGGACCTCTAGGTCTTTCCAATAGGGCAGGTCCCAAAATATAGATTTCTTCTTCCACATGGGCGCGCGTCCGTCAGTGTCCTTCGGAACAGGTTGTCCGCCAGGACCCTTTCCAAAGATTACCTTCAAATCCTTGACCATATCATGTACATCAGCACCAGTACGGTGGTGAAGCTTCATTCGGTGATCCGCCTCACCTTTGAAATGCTTGCCTTTCTTTCTTACGGGATGCCTGCTCGGAAGAAATCAACGATGTCCCAGGTACACATTCTTCCTACAACTCTCCAAATATATACTTTCGGTATCATCCAAACAGTGCGTGCATCCGCGGTATCCCTTGTGTGTCTGTCCTGAAAGGTTACTGAGAGCAGGCCAATCATTGATGGTCACGAACAGCAACGCCTTTAGGTCAAATTCTTCCTGTCTATGCTCATCCCACGCACGTACACCTATTCCATTCCATAGCTGTAATAGTACTTCAACTAATGGCCTTAGGTACACATCAATGTCGTTGCCGGGTTGCTTAGGGCCTTGGATGAGCACTGGCATCATAATGAACTTCTGCTTCATGCACAACCAAGGAGGAATGTTATACAAACATAGAGTCACAGGCCACGTGCTATGGTTGCTGCTCTGCTCCCCAAAAGGATTAATGCCATCTGTGCTTAGACCAAACCATACGTTCCTTGGGTCACCTGCAAACTCCTCCCTGTACTTTCTCTCGATTTTTCTCCACTGCGAACTGTTAGTGGGTACTCTCAACTTTCCATCTTTCTTACGGTCTTCTTTGTGCCACCGCATCGCCTTCGCATGCTCTTTGTTTTGGAACAAATGTTTCAACCGTGGTATTATAGGAGCATACCACATCACCTTGGCAGGAATCTTCTTCCTGGGGCGCTCGCCCTCGACATCACCAGGGTCATCGCGACTGATCTTATAACGCAATGCACCACATACCGGGCAAGCGTTCAAATCCTCGTACGCACCGCGGTAGAGGATGCAGTTATTAGGGCATGCATGTATCTTCTGCACCTCTAACCCTAGAGGGTAGACAACCTTCTTTGCTTCATACGTACTCTCGGGCAATTTGTTGTCCTTTGGAAGCATATTCTTTATCATTACCAGCAACTTTACAAATCCCTTGTCAGATACACCATTCTCTGCCTTCCATTGTAGCAATTCCAGTGTGGTGCCCAACTTTTTTTTGTCAGCTTCGCAATTCGGGTACAACAATTTCTTGTGATCCTCTAACATGCGCTGCAACTTCTTCCTCTCCAAATCACTTGCGCAGTTTCTCTTTGTATCGGCAATGGCCCGACCTAGATCATCAGCGGGCTCATCTGATGCCTCTTCTTCAGCTTGTTCCTGCATTGCCGGCTCAGCTTCTTCCTCCATTGTTGTATCATCGTATTCAGGGAACCCATGGCCAGGATAGATGTCGTCGTCCTCTTCTTCTTCATTGTCTTCCATCATAACCCCTCTTTCTCCGCGCTTGGTCCAAACATTATAGTGGGGCATGAAACCGGACTCAAATAGGTGGACATGAATGGTTCTTAACGTAGAGTAATTGTGACCATTCTTACAGCCAGCACATGGACAAGGCATAAAACCATCCACCCGCTTGTTTGCCTCAGTGGCAAGCAGAAAAGTATGCACGCCATTAATGAACCCGGGAGAGCATCGGTCATCATACATCCATTGTCGGCTCATATCTTCATTATACACAACACCGAATAGACCAAATTAATACATGTTCATACATAAAGTTCATACATAAAGTTCATATACAACACTTAATTAAATGCAACATACAAATAACTCTCTAGCTAAAGAATTTAAATGCAACAACAAATGCGATCAAGATCGCAACTAATGTAACAATTGATCCAACAACATAATGATACCAAGCCACACTATCAATGGCATATTTTCTAATCTTTCTAATCTTCAACCTCATTTTCTCCATCTTGATCTTGTGATCATCAACGACATCGGCAACATGCAACTCCAATTCCATCTTCTCCCCCTCAATTCTTTTCAATTTTTCTTTCAAATACTCGTTTTCTCTTTCAACTAAATTTAACCTCTCGACAATAGGGTCGGTTGGTATTTCCGGTTCACATACCTCCTAGATAAAAATATCTATGTCAACTTGATGGGCATAATTTGTCATAAACATGAAATGCAACAACTAGTTTTAAAAGATAATATACCACATCCGAATCATAACAAGGACGAGGGCTGACGGGGACGGATATAAAAACCATGGCACTATGTATAACAAACAACATACGGGTAAGATAATTATACGAGTAACTATATATCCAAATCACACAAACATCAATTTGGTAATGTAAAACATTCATGAACAAGAGCCTATCCACAAGGTGGTGCCGGCGACGGGATGGTGCGGGCGATCGACGGTGGTTACGACGGAGATTTAGAAGGCACTAAGTAAACCACACCTACATATGCAAACTAAGTGTTATTTTTGACCTCAAATTGCATATAAATCAAATACTACCAAATATAATTCCTCCCAAATTAATCACTATACAAAGCATTGCAAGAGCTAATCTAGCAATGAGAGTTGAAAGGACAAAGTTGCTAACCTTTGTGATCATTTCAATGGATGGGGGCCTTCAAATCTTGACAAATTTTGGGCAAAATTTGTGAGGAGCTCGAGGAAGAGAGGGGAAGACCAGAGGAAGTGAGGGGAAAGGGGAAGAACAGAGTGGATCGGGTGGACGAAGGGTTTATGTACGTCGACCTTTAGTATCGGTTCGTGCCAGGAACCGGTACTAAAGGTGCTGGATGGGCCCCAGACTGGCAACATCCTGCCACCACTCTCTTTAGTACCGGTTCGTGGAACGAACCAGTGCTAAAGGTTCGCCACGAACCGGTACTAATGAGAGCGGCCGGCTAGCCGTTGGAACCGGCACTAATGGACACATTAGTGCCGGCTCAAAATCAAACCGGCACTAATGTGTCTCAGATTTGCCCCTTTTTCTACTAGTGAGGTTGCATGGCGAGGCGATGGCGGTCTGGTGATTAGGGAGTCGAGCGTGGAAGCGAGAGGCGCAACGAGGCAAGATGATGCGACAGCCACGCGGCTCCGACCTTCCGGCAATTGGGCAGAAACCTGCGACACTGGCAGGCTGGAGGGATTTAATGCATCCAGGTTGCAGGCAGGCACTTGATCACAACCCACCACATGCGCAGGAGAGAGAAGGGAGGCGGAGGGTTGAGCATGCGAGCTCGTGCCAACCCGCCCGAAAACCTGGGCACGAGAAGCGTGCATGGGGGCGGCCATCGATTGCATGGGATGGGGCCCAAGAACAGAGGGGAGCATGGAGTTGGCCATCCATGCAGCAGAGCGGACGAGTGGACGAGACAAGGATAAAGCGGGTGAGGACAGGCCGAAAAGAGACATTCTGACACGGAGCAAAACCGGACGTCCAGCATCCCCGGAGCACAATCTCCTTGGCAATGCATGCACGAGCAACTTGCAAGGAAAAACAGACTCTCTTCCTAGGTCTGACAAGGTAGCCGTTGGCGAAACCGCCGAACCAACTGACCAGGAGGGAGGCAAAAAAAATCCGGCGAGAGGGAGACGCCGTTGTTGAGCACGACGCCAAGAAAGCCGGCGGGGCAGCAACAGCCCGCTACGGCCTCGACAGTGGCTCAACCATACATGACAAGCATATCATCCTGAAAACGCACTCCATCCATGAAGCGAGTGAAACCAAGCAACTAGGTCGACAACGCAGCAAGTGTGGTGACACAGACCGTAAGGCGGCGACAACAAACCCTAAGCAAGGACGTAACCAGCAAGGATGCTAATGACGAGAGAGCAAGGCATGCACCAAAGCTACGGGCAAAGAGCACCAAGACCAGAAAGAGGGAGAGGAACGTCACCGGCCTGGGATGAAGCAGAAACCGTGAACGTAGCCAGAGAGAAAAACCCCAGCCGCGCGGCGAGGCACACCGTGAGTATTGTGGTCGCCGCAGCCGGAGCAACCAATGACGAGAAGGTGGACGCCGTGCCCGGGTGGGATGTGGCGTATTGTGGTGGCCGCCGGCACCGGAGCGATGATCGGTGGGGTGTGCACTCACCTCCTAGCTCTCCTCCACAACACAACCTTCTGATGTCGTGAAGAAATCATGCGGAACAAGAGTTTCATCGCGTGCTTCTTCAGCACGCACTTCCTGTTGGGGAACGTAGTAATTTCAAAAAAATTCCTACGCACACGAAAGATCATGGTGATGCATAGCAACGAGAGGGGAGAGTGTGTCCACATACCCTGGTAGACCGAAACCGGAAGCGTTAGCATAACGCGGTTGATGTAGTCGTACATCTTCACAGCCCGACCGATCAAGCACCAAAACTACGGCACCTCCGAGTTCTAGCACACATTCAGCTCGATGACGTCCGTCGAACTTCGATCAGCCGAGTGTCGAGGGAGAGTTCCGTCTGCACGACGGCGTGGTGACGATCTTGATGTTCTACCGGCGCAGGGCTTCACCTAAGCACCGCTACGATATTATCGAGGTGGATTATGGTCGAGGGGGGCACCGCACACGGCTAAGAGATCCAAGGGATCAATTGTTGTTGTGCCTTTGGGGTGCCCCCTGCCCCCGTATATAAAGGAGCAAGGGAGGAGGAGGCTGGCCCTAGGAGGGGGTGCGCCAAGGGGAGTCCTACTCCCACCGGGAGTAGGACTCCCTCCTTCCTTGTTGGAGTAGGAGAAGGGGAAAGAGGGGGAGAGGAAGAAGGAAAAGGGGGCTGCGCCCCTTGTCC
>NC_041381.1:19412010-19432136 GCF_002162155.2 Triticum dicoccoides | reverse complement strand
CAGGCCTCCTTCCTTTTGGCCTCTCTCCTCTATTCCCGTACGGCCCAATAAGGCCCATATACTCCCCAGTGAATTCTCGTAACTCTCCGGTACTCCGAAAAATACCCGAATCACTCGGAACCTTTCCGAACTCCGAATATAGTCGTCCAATATATCGATCTTTACGTCTCGACCATTTCAAGACTCCTCATCATGTCCCCGATCTCATCCGGGACTCCGAACTCCTTCGGTACATCAAAACTCATAAACTCATAATATAACTGTCATCGAAACCTTAAGCGTGCGGACCCTACGGGTTCGAGAACAATGTAGACATGACCGAGACACGTTTCCGGTCAATAACTAATAGCGGAACCTGGATGCTCATATTGGCTCCCACATATTCTACGAAGATCTTTATCGGTCAAACCGCATAACAACATACGTTGTTCCCTTTGTCATCGGTATGTTACTTGCCCGAGATTCGATCGTCGGTATCTCAATACCTAGTTCAATCTCGTTACCGGCAAGTCTCTTTACTCGTTTCGTAATACATCATCTGACAACTAACTCATTAGTTGTAATGCTTGCAAGGCTCAAGTGATGTGCATTACCGAGAGGGCCCAGAGATACCTCTCCGACAATCGGAGTGACAAATCCTAATCTCGAAATACGCCAACCCAATATGTACCTTCGGAGACACCTGTAGAGCTCCTTTATAATCACCCAGTTATGTTGTGACGTTTGGTAGCACACAAAGTGTTCCTCCGGTAAACGGGAGTTGCATAATCTCATAGTCATAGGAACATGTATAAGTTATGAAGAAAGCAGTAGCAATATACTAAACGATCAAGTGCTAAGGCTAACGGAATGGGTCAAGTCAATCACATCATTCTCCTAATGATGTGATCCCGTTAATCAAATGACAACTCTTTTGTCCATGGCTAGGAAACATAATCATCTTTGATAAACGAGCTAGTCAAGTAGAGACATACTAGTGACACTATGTTTGTCTATGTATTCACACATGTATCATGTTTCCGGTTAATACAATTCTAGCATGAATAGTAAACATTTATCATGATGTAAGGAAATAAATAATAACTTTATTATTGCCTCTAGGGCATATTTCTTCACTTCCACCCGGCGTCGACTTGGGCGTATGGCCCCATCGGGGAGCTGGTGTCCAGCGGCAGCCCGGTGCTGTACAGGGAGACGCTGGTGAGGGACTCCGTCAAGCATTACTATGCCATCGGGTATCGATCAAGTGATGCATGTGAGTGGCATGGCCATTGAGCCAAGTGTGTTGGCACCTACTCCAAATTCAAATGCTCTCTTCGCAAAAGAAGTTTGTGACTTGCTTGCCAGTGTGGAGGTTGCTAGACCTGGTTTGGGCAGGTCAATTGCTTGCCTCCTGACAGGAACGCCAATAAAAGGCAAACAAAAGAAGGTAGGCAAACGCAAGAGTGACGCCATAGGCAAGGCATCTATTGCTGCTTGATGGATGATCTTCGGTCTCTCGGCCCATCCTCTTGGATTGGGTTGCCGTTGTGGGTTGGGAGGTGCGTGATGTCTTGTGTCGAGGTGTTCTTGTCGGGGGTCACTTGGCATAGGAGCGATATTGGGGTTTGTGAATTTTGTGTTTTCGAAGAGTCTAGCGGTTGCCGCCCGTGCGGTTGTGGCTTTCTTGCCATGTGAGTAGTTCGTCATTGCTCAATTTGTATTGGTTTTCGCCCGGTTTTCCATTAATTAACTAGGCAATTCTCTTCTTCTTAATTAATCGATAAGGCAAAACTTTTGCCTCCGTTTCAAAAAAAAACTATGCCATCGGGTTGGGCGCCAAGACCGCGCTCTCCGTTTTTCGGCTATGAACGAAACGAAATTGCCAAGGACCTCAATAATCTACTGTACCTCAATAATCAATAATTAGCAGTCAACAATTACTAAACAGTAAAACTGAGCTAGTTAGGACCCCTTACAGCGATTTGAACATATCAACCGTTCGATTGATCTCACGAACGAAGCAGATTTTTTTTAGGGGACGACCAAATTTATTCATCAAAAGCCACAGAAAGTGGGATACAATGTTGGTCATGAGGTTGGTCAAACCATACATGACGGCCTTGCTGAAGCCTACGAGAAAATTTAGCTAAAGCATGTGCTTCATAATTAGCAGCACGACTTCCGAAAGTAAAATTACAGTTGAAAAGTAAAGACCTAGACTTGATCTCTCTGATTATTGCACCACTAGAACCCATTGCTTCATTGTTGATATCATTTACTACTTGCTTAGAATCAGAGGCCACCACCAGATTATTGATGTTCAGATCCGCCGCCAGAGCCAGTGCTTCCCTGCAAGCTATCACTTCCAACGTTGCTGGATCATGCATCCCTTCTATGACTAGGGCTGAGCTGCCCATATACCTTCCCGTGCCATCCCTGCAGACAGCAACGGCTGCACCCCGAGAGGCAAAGTGCACCCCAGCATCAACATGAATCTTGCAAAATCCAGTCGGTGGTGCTTTCGGTCTAGCCACGGTAACTCCTGTGGTAGCAGTTGTGGTTCGCCCCTGAGGCTTCATCATCTCCTTGATCATGTTCAGTTCTTATAGGTAGTGGTTAATGAAACTGCATATTGCATGTGGGCTCTGGAAGATCCCTTCATGGATAGCTTTCCGTCTCGCCGCCCAAATCGCCCATAGTGTTACCGAGAGCTTCACAAACTGATCATGAGGTAGCGAATCTATGTGTGTGAAAATCCATTGTTTAGCATTCGGTTCCACTGTTGATGCGATCGCTTGAGCCAGCTCTTCATCTACCAACGCCTAGGTACACCTAGACATGGTGCAGTCGATCAAAGAGTGTTTCCAAGAATCCTCAGCCCCGCAGAAGCCACACGCACTGGAGTCCGCCATGTGCCAATGCGCCCGCACGTCATTAGTGGGAAGAGAATGCTTTGACAAGCGCCATAAGAACATGCTAACCTTGCCTGGTACTTGTGTTCTCCACATTGTTTTCCACATGGTAGTTTCGGTCGTGGATGACGAAGGCCCCAGCGAGCCTTTGAGCCACGCCTCCTGAGGGAGTCCTGGACTAGGGGGTGTCCGGATAGCCGAACTATCATCATCGGCCGGACTCCAAGACTACGAAGATACAAGATTGAAGACTTCGTCCCGTGTCCGGATGGGACTTTCCTTGGCGTGGAAGGCAAGCTTGGCGATACAGATATGTAGATCTCCTACCATTGTAACCAACTCTGTGTAACCCTAGCCCTCTCCGGTGTCTATATAAACCGGATGGCTTTAGTCCGTAGGACGAACAACAATCATACCATAGGCTAGCTTCTAGGGTTTAGCCTCCTTGATCTTGTGGTAGATCTACTCTTGTAACACACATCATCAATATTAATCAAGCAGGACGTAGGGTTTTACCTCCATCAAGAGGGCCCGAACCTGGGTAAAACATCGTGTCCCTTGTCTCCTGTTACCATCCGCCTAGACGCACAGTTCGGGACCCCCTACCCGAGATCCGCCGGTTTTGACACCGACATTGGTGCTTTCATTGAGAGTTCCTCTGTGTCGTCACTGATAGGCTCGATGGCCTCTTTGATCATCAACAACGACGCAGTCCAGGGTGAGACCTTCCTCCCCGGACAGATCTTCGTATTCGGCGGCTTTGCACTGCGGGCCAATTCACTTGGCCATCTGGAGCAGATCGAAAGCTACGCCCCTGGCCGTCAGGTCAGATTTGGAAGTTTGAACTTCACGACTGACATCCGCGGGGACTTGATCTTCGATGGGTTCGGGCCACAGCCAAGTGCGCCGTATTGTCACGATGGGCATGATTTAGCTCTGCAGCTGGACAGTACCCTGGAGGCCGCACTTGAGTCCGCTCCGATCTTCAATTCAGAGCCGGCTGCGCAGATCGAGGACGGATGGCTAGACACCGCCTTGGGGGCTGCAACCTCTACGGCGATAGAGCCGAACACTGACCTTGTCCCTCATGAAGCTCGTGACTCCGAGGTGCCGGACTCCTTGCCAGACTCCGAACCTCCCGCGCCCCCTCCAACCGAATCCGGTTGGGCACCGATCATGGAGTTCACCGCCGCGGACATCTTTCAACACTCACCTTTCGGCGACATCCTGAGCTCGCTAAAGTATCTCTCGTTATCAGGAGAGCCCTGGCCGGACTGCGGTCAGGGCGGTTGGGATGCGGACAACGAAGAAATTCAACGCCCACCCACCACCCACTTAGTAGCCACTGTCGACGATCTAACCGACATGCTAGACTTCAACTCCGAAGACATCGACGGTATGGACGACAATGCCGGAGACAACCAAGAACCAGCGCCTATCGGGCACTGGAAAGCCACCCCAACTCACGACGAATACATGGTGGATACACCAAAAGGAAGCGATAATGAGGAACAACGGGACATGGTGAAGGACAACTCCCCCAGCAAAGAACTAAAACGGCGATGCAAGCGCCGCCCGAAGTCTCGCCTCGATAAAAATGGCACCCATACAGACCCGGCCCTAGAGCAGGGCAAAGCAGTGGACGGCGAACACGCCACCAAGCAATCATCCGAACACGGTGAACTGGACAAGCAACCCATCCCCGGCGAAAACAAGAGCCTAGACGATCTCACGCCGAACACATCACCAGAGCATAAGAACCTTCATAAAAGGCTCGTCGCTACTGCAAGAAGTTTGAAGAAGCAAAAGCGGAAGCTCAAAATAGCAGAGGACGCATTCAGAATGAGATGGAGCAAAGTACTCAATACCGCAGATAAATATGACGCTAGTCGCCAGGCAAAGAGTTACCCGAAGCGCAAGTTGTTGCCCGAATTCGACGAGGAGGCCTTAGAGCCCCCGCAGTCAAAAAATAAAGAGGCCGCCTGGCCGGATAGACGATCAGACGACAGGCTAAGAACAGCAAGGGGCTCCGCACACAAGCCGGCACACGATCAACATAAAGATCCTCAGAAAAAGGATGACCCGATCAGGTCTATCTATGGGCCAAAAAAGAAGACTCCAGGAAGCAACACAACCCGCCGAGCATTTGAAGACAACGGCACACCTAAATACAGGGGCGCCGCACACCCACTATGTTTCACCAACGAGGTACTGGATCATGAATTTCCAGCGGGATTCAAACCCGTAAACATAGAGGCATATGACGGACCAACAAACCCCGAAGTCTGGATTGAGGATTATATCCTACACATACATATGGCTAGAGGAGACGATCTCCACGCCATAAAATACCTACCCCTCAAGCTCAAAGGGCCAGCTCGGCATTGGCTCAAAAGCCTCCCAGAAAATACAATTGGAAGTTGGGAAGAGCTCGAGGATGCGTTTCGAGCAAATTTTCAAGGGACCTATGTCCGCCCTCCGGATGCAGACGATTTAAGTCACATAACTCAACTGCCCGGTGAGTCAGCATGCAAATTCTGGAACAGGTTCCTTACTAAAAAGAACCAAATAGTCGACTATCCGGACACCGAAGCCTTAGCAGCCTTTAAGCACAACGTCCGTGACGAATGGCTCGCCAGACACCTCGGCCACGAAAAACCAAGAACAATGGCCGCACTCACAAGCCTCATGACCCGCTTTTGCGCAGGGGAGGACAGCTGGCTGGCTAGATGCAGCACCAGCGACCCAAGTACATCCGAAGTCAGGGATGGAAATGGGAAATCACGACGCAGAAAGGATCAGCGCCGGAATAAGGAAAATGGCCCAAATAGCACGGCGGTCAACGCCGGATTCAAAAGCTCTCGGCCGAATAACAGAACACTGCCCCTCAAGGACAACAGTGACGAGCTATCCAACCTAAACAAAATTCTGGATAGGCTATGTCAAATACATAGTACCTCCGGGAAGCCTGCAAACCATACCCACAGAGATTGTTGGGTCTTCAAACAGTCCAGCCGACTTAACGCCGAACGCAAGGGGCTCGACACACCAAGCGAAGACGACGACGAACCCCACAAGCAGAACGCCGGAAAACAGAAGACTTCCCACTAGAAGTCAAAACAGTGAACTCACTTCATGTGATAACACGAAAACACAGTGCGGCACCTGCCATACCAGGACACCATCCGCAGACTGGGGATAGACCCTACCAAAATTCGCCATAGCGGTACTTCCTTCAAAGGAGTGACGCCAGGCCTTTAAGCCAATTGAACAAACTCTGTACCACTAGAGGTTGTGTCCGGTTCATCCGACAACCTCCATCGCGAAAAGCTCACTCTCCATACCGCCACATTTCATAGTGGCCCTCAAAGTACTACTGGGACGCGAAGCTTTCGCCCGCTTTAACGCAATAACACATTACGCGTCTCTTACGCCTAAAATGCCCGGTCCACGCGGCATAATCTCATTAAAGAGTAACTCTGAGTGTTCCTCAACCACGGAGAACGTGAGGCCGCCTTGACAGCCACACACTAATCGGACCTTGTAGGTCAAAGCCCCTAAAAACAGGTCATGCAGACCTCGGACACGGTTAGGCGAGTCCGGTGTAAATAAACAAGGGGCCTCCCAGCCGCATACCCCTTTACAAGGGGCTGCGCATATAAACGATGAGAGCCAATAAAGCTCAACTTTATTCATCTTCCAAATTATACTTTATTTTAAATACAACCTTGCACGATATTTCTTCCAAACTAAGTCCTTCTCTTTTACAGATGAAGCACGTGCTACACCCGTCCAGGATACAGCACAACAGAGACACAGGCGCAGACATGCAGCAGGGACCCGTTGCAAGGATTCTTTTCAGATTAAGACCCTGCGTAAACCTTTCTTACTGTCTCTTGTTGATACACATCCCTCGGTTTTCTACCATAACCGAGGAGGAGGCTGGCGTTTTGGCATCGGCCGCGTCAGAAGTTCCCGCCTGTACCTGGACACTAGGGGCTTAGGGCATTGTTCTGCCCGGTATCATAAAGACCGAACACCTCAGGGAGTGTTCGGCGTCTCGAGTTAGGCCTTATATGAATCAGCTCCGAATCATGTCTTTGGTCAAATGTTGGGTTTGCCCGGCTCCTATGTTTTGCTGCCTTACATTCCGCTCCATTGGCTAACGCGGCACCAGGAGAACTACTGCGATTGTGCCCCGGTTCGGCCAGGCGAGCGCCTCAGTAGAGAAAGCCGAAAACTGACTGTCATGATACAGCGAGAGACTGGTCAACCACTCGATCGACTATGGGAATGTTTAGAATTCCTCCGCTTTGACAAAGGACCGCTTCCCGGTCAGGCACATACGCGCCCCAAGTTCGGAGAGCGCGGTGCCTCTAGGGGCTATATAGTAGCCCCACCATCGAGCTCCTATGGCTAAGTGAAAGTGATAAAGCATTATAGTCCGGTTGCCTAGTTTGCTATGCTATCACCTCCTTCAAAGGACCAAGACGTTGGATTAAGTGTGAAAAAACGCTTTTTTTTGCAAACACCCCCGCACCATGTGCGTGGGGGCTGAAGCCAAAGACTGCAACTTTCAGGTTATTCATACATATACGGCCGCACAGGAGATAGTTCAATACTTGAACGCACAAGTATAAAACGCTATTGCATTATAAACATGATCTCACAAATCATACACGTCATTTGAACATGACATCTTTCGAGCACTGCGACTCTATTAAATGAGCGCCCTGCAGGACTTCCTCAAAATAGTGCTCGGCGGGTAATCGGCTCTTGTCTGAACCCCGGGATGCAACAGCGGTGGCATCCATGTCCGCCCAGTATGTCTTCACACGGGCGAGAGCCATCCGTGCACCTTCTATGCATGCCGACCGCTTCATCGCCTTGATATGCGACACCGCCCCAAGGAATTGCTGCAACAACCAAAATAACTCTTCGGCTTGGGCCTTTCCGGCCACAGATGAGTGACCACATCCGTCATGGCAAGTCCGGACAATCTATTCAGCTCAGCCCACTCAGCCAGCCGATCAGTCAATGGAAGTGGACGCTCTGGACTATGGAATTGAGACCAGTAAAGCTCTTCCATTTCGTGATCCTTCTGGCTTCAGAAGTGCACGACTGCGTCCGCCGCACTCGCCGCCAAATCCATATAAGGATCCTCCGCACCACACAACTGGCCCAGCTGAGCACACTTCGGATCCGTGAACTTCCTACGCAGAAGAAAGGGCTTTCCAGCCGCAATGTCTCCGGCCTGACGCAGTTCCTCCTTCATAGCCCGCATCTCACTCCGGGCATCCTTGACTTCGGCGCCGGCCTTCTTCAGGCACACTTGCTCCACTCGGCGTTCTCCTTCAAGAACCTCACAACGGTCGGTAGCATCTTTTAATTTCAAGGCCATTCCGGCCAACTCTTCCCTGCTTCGGCAGTGAGCAGCCTTTTCGGCTTTTAGCTCTTCAGCTGCCTTCAAGGCAGCCGCATCACTTATCCTTGCTTGCTCCTTGGCTCGAGCAAGCTCTGCTCGAAGATCTTCCACAGCAGTGGTGCCATCTGCATCAAGCATACAAATTGTAAGGAACGGGCACCAGCTCCCTTACTAGGCAACCGCATAGCAACCACCTACCTTGCGACTCGTTAAGTCGTTTATTGACCAGTGCGATGTCCGCATCCGCAACATCGAGTTGCCTCTTCAGTTCGGCAACTCCATCAGTCCGGCTGGCCACCGAACGTTCCGCCACCTGCATAGGAAAGGTGATATTCTATAACTGAGATTATGATCCTTGGCACGCTATCGCTTTCGACAGCATACCAAGTCTCAGGGGCTACTATCTATACAGGGCACACTTCATGTGCAAAACTGTCAAAAGGTATGTCATTTTTTGCGTACCTCAAACCCCGTCAGCAAACTTCCGATGGCCTCATACAACCCGCTCTTGGCGGATGAGATCCTTTCAATCACCGTACTCATTAATATGCGGTGATCTTCCGAGATAGACGCCCTCTTGAGCAAATCCTGCAGCTCCACCGGCCGTACTCCAATGGGTGCCGGACTTTTCGGCCCCGCTGGACTCGGGGAGACCCTCCGTGATGACACCTCAGGGTTGTCCACCCCGCCCGACGGGGCGGCAGATGGAGGCGTCTCTCTTTCCATCATCTCCGGACGAAGGTCCCCCGAAGTTGAGCTCTGCTGAGATGGGCTGAGATCCAAACTACAAGGTGAAAACTTCGGTTACCTTTGGAAATAATATAGGGGAGTTCCCTATTACAAAAATCCCCCTTTTTACTTACGGCTCGCTGGAGGGTTGATTCCTATGGGGAGACTGTGCGGCCGGGGCCTTTCCCGGCACAGGACCTTCCGGTGCAGATTCCTTTCCCCGCTTTGAGGCCTTGGCCTCCGGGTCTTCGGAAGTAGTCCTCTTCTCCCCCTGGAAGGAGGGACTCTCGATTCCCCCCTTACTGAAAGCCTCCTTGGCGGAGGTGGTAGTTTCCCTGTGCCCCCCTTCGTCCTCCTCCGAAGGCGCGAACTCCAACATTTTTACTAACACGGGATCCGGCGTGGTCTCAGGGAGGGGGGCCAGACACCGTATCAGTTTTGCTTGCGCTATCCACTCCTGTCCAAGGGATAGCTGGTTAAAAGGCAAACCCATGATAAATAAATGGACAATATGTCCGGACACAGGGCTACTTACTTGAGTATCCGGGCGATTGCAGCTTAGGCCGGCGTCCTCGGTCAAGTCCGGACGCATCTCTTGCGATCTGAAGAACAGTTTGTACATCTCCACGGGTGTCAAACCCATGAAGTGTTGGAGAGCTCGTGGCCCCTCCGGATTAAATTCCCACAGGCGGAGGGGGCAACATTTGCAGGGCAGAAGGCGCCGGATCAACATAACCCGTGCCACCACCACCAGATTAGTCTCCCTTTCTTGGAGGTCTCGAATCCGGTCCTGCAACAGGGGTACGTCTTTGGGCGGCCCCCAGTTAAGCCCCATGTTGACCCATGATGTCAGCCGTTGTGGAGGGCCCGAGCGGAAGACGGGCGGCGGCTTCTGCCTGCTGCCCCTTGGAGCGGTGATATAGAACCACTCCTGTTGCCACGAGCCGAGCTCCTCCTAAAAAGAGCCCTCGAGCCACGGAGCATCGACCCTCTTGCTTATAACCGCCCCGCCGCACTCTGCCTGACGCCCCTCAATCATCTTCGGCTCCACGTTGAAGGTTTTGAGCCACAAGCCGAAGTGAGGGGTAGTGCGGAGGAAGGCTTCACAAACGACAATGAATGATGAGATGTGGAGGATGGACTCCGGAGCCAAGTCATGGAATTCCAGCCCATAGTAAAACATGAGCCCCCTCACGAAGGGATCCATCGGGAAGCCTAAACCCCGACGGAGGTGAGACGCGAACACAACGCTCTCGCCGGGCTCGGGAGTAGGAATAACTTGCCCTCGGGCAGGCAACCTATGCGAAATCTCGTAGGTCAAGTACCTGGCGTCTCTCAGCTTTAGCACGTCTTCTTCCGTGACGGAAGAGGGCATCCACCGGCCTCGTAGGTCGGAGCCGGACATTGTCGAAGGTCGGAGGTACCCCGATCTGGAGCCCTGGGTGTTGGAACTCGGGGGCGAGGGGCGGATTCGATTGAGGATTAAAGAAAAAGAACTGGCCTTGGTCTCATTATAAAGAGGAAGAATACCAAGAGCCGTCCCCGTGACCATTTGGAACCCTCCTTCGATGGAGGGGACGTGGCAACGGGCGCGGTTGGGTTACCCACGTCCGTATTAATGGGAATCCTGGAATAAGGGGAACACAATCTCTGCTTCGACAAGACGTGCCAAGGAAACCGCTTCGCTAAACGTGCTGAGGTGGTACAATAAAAACAATTCGAATAAAGGCTTGGTAGTGGTGTGACGTCACGCCACCAAATACGTCAGCAGATTGAACTTGTGTAAATATTATCCTCTCTACGGTGGTATGTGGAATTTATTTTGCAGAGCCGGACACTATCCTGGTGTTCACAATCTTCTATAAATTATTCGGAGGAGGAACCCGCCTTGCAATGCCGAAGACAATATGCGCGTCGGACTCGTCGTCATTGAAGCCTGGTTCAGGGGCTACTGAGGGAGTCCTGGACTAGGGGGTGTCCGGATAGCCAAACTATCATCATCGGCCGGACTCCAAGACTACGAAGATACAAGATTGAAGACTTCGTCCCGTGTCCGGATGGGACTTTCCTTGGCGTGGAAGGCAAGCTTGGCGATACGGATATGTAGATCTCCTACCATTGTAACCGACTCTGTGTAACCCTAGCCCTCTCCGGTGTCTATATAAACCAGATGGCTTTAGTCCGTAGGACGAACAACAATCATACCATAGGCTAGCTTCTAGGGTTTAGCCTCCTTGATCTCGTGGTAGATCTACTCTTGTAACACACATCATCAATATTAATCAAGCAGGACGTAGGGTTTTACCTCCATCAAGAGGGCCCAAACCTGGGTAAAACACCGTGTCCCTTGTCTCCTGTTACCATCCTCCTAGACGCACAATTCGGGACCCCCTACCCAAGATCCACCGGTTTTGACACCGACACCTCCCTTCTCTGTCGAATTGCCACAATCATATTATAGGCTGACCGAACTGAGAAGTTCCCGCTCTTCTCGAAGTGCCAACACCAGAAATCTTGTGTATTCCATGTACATATAGGGATGCCCATTATCACATGAGCGTCCATAGGCATAAACACCTCCGAAATTCTCTGTCTGTCCAACGTTGCCGTCGTGGCGTCGATAAGTTCACTGACCAGCGCCGGTGGATTGGGGGATATGCAACCGTAGGGTCTCATCATCTCATCCCTGGGGAGCCAGTTGTCATCCCAAACACTTGTAGATTCACCTTTTCCAATCCGCTTGATCAGTCCAACTTCCAACGTGTCTCTGCCTTCCACCAACGCGCGCCAAACTTGGCTAGGGTGACCCCCTAGTGTTGCTTCAAGGATCGTGGAGTTTGGGTAGTAGATGCTCTTTAGGATCCTTGCACTGAGAGAGTCTGGGAACTGCAGGAGTCTCCAAGCTTGCCGGGCCAGCATGGCTAAGTTGAACAACTCAAAATCCTTGAACCCAAGGCCGCCCATACTCTTTGGTTCTGTCATAGTCTTCCAAGAAACCCAATGAGGCTTGTGTTTCCCGTTTTTAGCCCCCCCCACCACCACCAAAATTTCCTCACCAACATGTTTAGGTGTTCACAAAGACCTCTGGGCAATTTGAAACATGACATGGAAAACACTGGAACCGCTTGGGCAACTGATTTCACTAGCACCTCTTTCCCTGCTGATGATAAAGCATTTTCAATCCATCCTTGAATTTTGCTCCATAACCTATCCTTTAGATACTTGAAGGCTCCATTCTTTGAACTCCCGATATCCGAGGGCATGCCCAAGTATTTTTCATTCAAAGTTTCATTAGGAACATTCAACAGATTCTTCATTTGCAACCGTAAAACTATCCGGGACACCCTTGCTGAAATAGATCGATGATTTGGCATGATTGATTCTCTGACCAGAAGATTGACAGTATTGGTCTAAGACTAGGTTCACCTCGGATGCTTCCTCGCAACTTGCTTTGAAGAACAGCAGGTTGTCATCTGCAAAT
Organism: Triticum dicoccoides; assembly: GCF_002162155.2. Lineage (NCBI taxonomy): Eukaryota > Viridiplantae > Streptophyta > Magnoliopsida > Poales > Poaceae > Triticum > Triticum dicoccoides. Next base: position 19,419,607 of record NC_041381.1, on the reverse strand, counting down.
AAAAGATGGTTTACTGGTGGCGCCGATGGTGCCACTTGTAGCCCATGCAAACTAGATGACTCTCTTGATTTTAGGAGGCACGAAAGGCCCTCTGCTGCCAAAAAAAATAAGTATGGAGAAATCGGGTCCCCTTGTCTTATCCCTCTGGATCGAACAAACTCTTCAAGCTTCTTCCCGTTAAAAATGACAGAAAACTTTACTGAAGTAACTGTTGGAGAAGGTAGTAATTTCAAAAAATTTCCTACGCACACGCAAGATCATGGTGATGCATAGCAACGAGAGGGGAGAGTGTAATCTACATACCCTTGTAGACCGAAAGCGGAAGCGTTAGAACAACGCGGTTGATGTAGTCGTACGTCTTCACGGCCCGACCGATCAAGCACCGAAACTACGGCACCTCCGAGTTCTAGCACACGTTCAGCTCGATGACGTCCCTCGAACTCCGATCCAGCCGAGTGTCGAGGGAGAGTTCCGTCAGCACGACGGCGTGGTGACGATCTTGATGTTCTACTGTCGCAGGGCTTTGCCTAAGCACCGCTACAATATTATCGAGGAGGACTATGGTGGAGGGGGGCACCGCACACGGCTAATAGATCTCAAGGATCAATTGTTGTTGTGTCTTTGGGGTGCCCCCCTGCCCCCATATATATAGGAGCAAGGGGGGAGGCGGCCGGCCTATGGAGGAGGCGCACCAAGGGGGGAGTCCTACTCCCACCGGGAGTAGGACTCCTCCTTTCCTTGTTGGAGAAGAAAAGAGGAGGAGAGGGAGAAGGAAAAGGGGGCCGGCCCCCTTGTCCAATTCGGACCAGAGGGGGGGCGCAGGCCTCCTTCCTTTTGGCCTCTCTCCTCTATTCCCGTATGGCCCAATAAGGCCCATATACTCCCCGGCGAATTCCCGTAACTCTCTGATACTCCGAAAAATACCCGAATCACTCGGAACCTTTCCGAACTCCGAATATAGTCGTCCAATATATCGATCTTTACGTCTCGACCATTTCGAGACTCCTCGTCATGTCCTCGATCTCATCCGGGACTCCGAACTCCTTCGGTACATCAAAACTCATAAACTCATAATATAACTGTCATCGAAACCTTAAGCGTGCGGACCCTACGGGTTCGAGAACAATGTAGACATGACCTAGAACTATTCTCGGTCAATAACCAATAGCGGAACCTGGATGCCCATATTGGCTCCTACATATTCTACGAAGATCTTTATCGGTCAAACCGCATAATAACATACTTTGTTCCCTTTGTCATCGGTATGTTACTTGCCCGAGATTCGATCATCGGTATCCAATACCTAGTTCAATCTCGTTACTGGCAAGTCTCTTTACTCGTTACGTAATGCATCATTCCGTAACTAACTCATTAGCTACATTGCTTGCAAGGCTTATAGTGATGTGCATTACCGAGAGGGCCCAGAGATACCTCTCCGACAATTGGAGTGACAAAACCTAATCTCGAAATAAGCCAACCCAACATGTACCTTTGGAGACACCTGTAGTACTCCTTTATAATCACCCAGTTACGTTGTGACGTTTGGTAGCACCCAAAGTGTTCCTCCGGTAAACGGGAGTTGCATAATCTCATAGTTACAGGAACATGTATAAGTCATGAAGAAAGCAATAGCAACATACTAAACGATCAAGTGCTAGGCTAACGGAATGGGTCATGTCAATCACATTATTCTCCTAATGATGTGATCCCATTAATCAAATGACAACACATGTCTATGGTTAGGAAACATAACCATCTTTGATTAATGAGCTAGTCAAGTAGAGGCATACTAGTGACTATATGTTTGTTTATGTATTCACACATGTATCATGTTTCCGGTTAATACAATTCTAGCATGAATAATAAACATTTATCATGAAATAAGGAAATAAATAATAACTTTATTATTGCCTCTAGGGCATATTTCCTTCAGTCTCCCACTTGCACTAGAGTCAATAATCTAGTTCACATCAGCATGTGATTCAACACCAATATTCACATCTGTATGTGATTAATACCCATAGTTCACATCGTCATGTGATCAACACCCAAAGGGTTTTACTAGAGTCAATAATCTAGTTCACATCGCTATGTGATTAACACCCAAAAGATTACTAAAGTATGATCATGTTTTGCTCGTGAGAGAAGCTTAGTCAATGGGTCTGTCATATTCAGAGCCGTATGTATCTTGCAAATATTCTATGTCCACAATGCTCTGCACGGAGCTACTCTAGCTAATTGCTCCCACTTTCAATATGTATCCAGACTGAGACTTAGAGTCATCTAGATTGGTGTAAAATCTTGCATCGTTGTAACTTTTACAATGGGCTCTTTTATCACCTCCATAATCGAGAAACATCTGCTTAGTCCTCACTAAGGATATTCTTGACCCATGTCCAGTGATCTACTATTAGATCAAAATTGTATTCCTTTGCCAAACACAGAGCAAGGTATACAATAGGTCTGGTTCACAGCATAGCATACTTTATAGAACCTATGACTGAGGCATAGGGAATGACTTTTCATTCTCTTTCTATTTTCTGCAATGGTCGGGTCTTGAGTCTTACTCAACTTCACACCTTGTAACACAGGCAAGAACTCCTTCTTTGACTGTTCCATTTTGAACTATTTCAAAAAATTATCAAGGTATGTACTCATTGAAAAAACCTTATCAAGCGTCTTGATCTATCTATATAGATCTTGATGCTCAATGTGTAAGCAGCTTCAACGAGGTCTTGCTTTGAAAAACTCTTATTCAAGTATCCTTTCATGCTATCTAGAATTTCTATATCATTTCCAATGAACAATATGTCATCCACATATAATATTAGAAATGCTACAGAGCTCCCACTCACTTTCTTGTAAATACAGGCTTCACCACAAGTCTATATAAAACTATATGCTTTGATCAACTTATCAAAGCGTATATTCCAACTCGAGATGCTTTCACCAGTCCATAAATGAATCGCTGGAGCTTGTACATTTTGTTAGCACCTTTAGGATTGACAAAACCTTCTGGTTGCATCATATACAACTCTTCTTTAAGAAAACCATTAAGGAATGTAGTTTCGACATCCATTTGCCAAATTTCATAAAACGTGGCAATTGCTAACATGATTCGGACAGACTTAAGCATCGCTACAGTTGAGAAAATCTCATTGTAATCAACACCTTGAACTTGTCGAAAAAACTTTTTGCAACAAGTCGAGCTTTTTAGATAGTAATACTACTATCAGCACCTGTCTTCTTCTTGAAGATCCATTTAATCTCAATGTCTCGCCGATCATTGGGCAAGTCAATCAAAGTCCATACTTTGTTTTCATACATGGATCTTATCTCAGATCTCATGGCCTCAAGCCATTTTGCGGAATCTGGGCTCATCATCGCTTCTTCATAGTTCGTAGGTTCGTCATGGTCTAGTAACATAACTTCCAGAACAGGATTACCATACCACTCTGATGCGGATCTTACTCTGGAAGACCTACGAGGTTCTGTAGTAACTTAATCTGAAGTTTCATGATCATCATCATTAACTTCCTCACTAATTGGTGTAGTAGTCACAGGAACAGATTTCTGTGATGAACTACTTTCAAATAAGGGAGCAGGTACAGTTACCTCATCAAGTTCTACTTTCCTCCCACTCACTTCTTTCGAGAGAAACTCCTTCTCTAGAAAGGATCCATTCTTAGCAACGAATGTTTTGCCTTTGGATTTGTGATAGAAGGAGTACCCAACAGTTTCCTTTGGGTATTCTATGAAGACGCACTTCTCCGATTTGGGTTCGAGCTTATCAGGTTGAAAACCTTTTTCATATAAGCATCGCAACTCCAAACTTTTAAGAAACGACAACTTAGGTTTACTGCTAAACCATAGTTCATACGGTGTCGTCTCAATGGATTTAGATGGTGCCCTTTTTAAACGTGAATGCAGTTGTCTCTAATGCATAACCCCAAAACGATAGTGGTAAATTGGTAAGATACATCATAGATCGCACTATATCCAATAAAGTACTGTTATGACGTTCGGACACACCATTAAGCTGTGGTGTTCCAGGTGGCATGAGTTTGTGAAACTATTCCGCATTGTTTTAATTGAAGACCAAACTCGTAACTCAAATATTTGTCTCCGCGATCAAATTGCAGAAACTTTATTTTCTTGTTATGATCATTCTCCACTTCACTCTGAAATTCTTTGAACTTTCCAAATGTTTCAGACTTGTGCTTCATTAAGTAGATATACTCATATCTGCTCAATTCCTCTTGTGAAGGTCAGAAAATAATGATACCCCCCACGAGCATCAACACTCATTGGACCGTATACATCGGTATGTATTATTTCCATCAAGTCAGTAGCTCGTTCCATTGTTCCGGAGAACGGAGTTTTAGTCATCTTGCCCAAAAGGCACGGTTCGCAAGCATCAAATGATTCATAACCAAGTGATTCCAAAAATCCATCTTTATGGAGTTTCTTCATGTGCTTTACACCGATATGACCCAAACGGCAGTGCCACAAATAAGTTGCACTATCATTATAAACTTTGCATATTTTTGGCATCAATATTATGAATATGTGTATCACTACGATCGAGATTCAATAAACTATTTTCATTGGGTGTATGACCATCGAAGGTTTTATTCATGTAAACAGAACAACTATTATTCTCTGATTTTAAATGAATAACCGTATTGCAATAAACATGATCAAGACATATTTATGCTCAACGCAAACGCCAAATAACATTTATTTAGGTTTAACACTAATCCCGAAAGTATAGAGAGTGTGCGATGATGATCATATCAATCTTGGAACTACTTCCAACACTCATCGTCACTTCACCCTCAACTAGTCTCTATTTATTCTGTAACTCCTGTTTCAAGTTACTAATCTTAGCAACCGAACAAGTATCAAATACTCAGGGGTTACTATAAACACTAGTAAGGTACACATCAATAACCTGTATATCAAATATACCCTTGTTCACTTTGCCATCCTTCTTATCCACCAAATATTCAGGGCATTTCCGCTTCCAGTAACCATTTATTTTGTAGTAGAAGCACTTAGTTTTAGGCTTTGGTCCAGCTTTGGGCTTCTTCACGGGAGTGACAACTTGCTTGCCATTCTGCTTGAAGTTCCCTTTCTTTCCCTTTGCCCTTTTCTTGAAACTAGTGGTCTTGTCAATCATCAACACTTGATGCTCTTTCTTGATTTCTACCTTCGTCGATTTCAGCATCAGGAAGAGCTTGGGAATCATTTTCGTCATCCCTTGCATTATAGTTCATCATGAAGTTCCAGTAACTTGGTAATGGTGACTAGAGAACTCTGCTAATCACTGTCTTATCTGGAAGATTAACTCCCAGTTGATTCAAGCGATTGTAGTACTCAGACAATCTAAGTACTTGCTCACTAGTTGAGCAATTCTCCTCCATCTTTTAGGTGAAGTATTTGTCAGAGGTCTCATACCTCTTGACACGGGCATGAGTCTGAAATACCAATTTCATCTCTTTGAAACATCTTATATGTTCCATGACGTTTCAAAAACGTTTTTGTAGTCCCGGTTCTAAGCCATAAAGCATGGTGCACAAAACTATCAAGTAGTCATCATACTGAGCTAGCCAAACGTTCATAACGTCTGCATCTGCTCCTGCAATAGGTTTGTCACCTAGCGGTGCATTAAGGACATAATTCTTCTGTGCAGCAATGAGGATAAACCTCAGATCACGGATCCAATCCGCATCATTGCTACCAACATATTTTCAACACAATTTTCTCTAGGAACATATCAAAATAAACATATGAAAGCAACAACGCAAGCTATTGATCTACAACATAATTTGCAAAATACTACAAGGACTAAGTACATGATAAATTCAAGTTCAATTAATCATATTACTTAAGAACTCCCACTTAGATAGATATCCCTCTAATCCTCTAAGTGATTACGTGATCCATATCAACTACACCATGTCTGATTGTCACGTGAGATGGACTAGTTTCAACAGTGAACATCAATATGTTGATCATATCTACTATATGATTCACGCTCGACCTTTCGGTCTCCGTGTTCCGAGGCCATATCTGTTATATGCTAGGCTCGTCAAGTTTAACCTGAGTATTCCGCGTGTGCAACTATTTTGCACGCGTTGTATTTGAACGTAGAGCCTATCACACCCGATCATCACGTGGTGTCTCAGCACGAAGAACTTTCGCAACGGTGCATACTCAGGGAGAACACTTCTTGATAATTTAGTGAGAGATCATCTTAAAATGCTACCGTCAAACTAAGCAAAATAAGATGTATAAAAGATAAACATCACATGCAATCAATATAAGTGATATGATATGGCCATCATCATCTTGTGCTTGTGATCTCCATCTCCAAAGTACTGTCATGATCTCTATCGTTACCGGCACTACACCATGATCTTCATCATCTTGATCTATATCAATGTGTCGTCACATGGTCGTCTCGCCAACTATTGCTCTTGCAACTATTGCTATCGTATATCGATAAAGTAAAGCAATTATTTGGCACTTGCATCTTATGCAAAAAAGAGACAACCATAGGGCTTCTGCCAGTTGCCGATAACTTCAACAAAACATGATCATCTCATACAACAACTTATATCTCATCACGTCTTGACCATATCACATCACAACATGTCCTGCAAAAACAAGTTAGACGTCCTCTACTTTGTTGTTGCAAATTTTACGTGGCTGCTACGGGCTGAGCAAGAATCGTTCTTACCTACGCATCAAAACCACAACGATAGTTCGTCAAGTTAGTGCTGTTTTAACCTTCTCAAGGACCGGGTGTAGCCACACTCGGTTCAACTAAAGTTGGAGAAATAGACACCCGCTAGTCACGTGTGTGCGAAGCACAGCGGTAAAACCAGTCTCGCGTAAGTGTACGCGTAATGTCGGTCCGGGCCGCTTCATCCAACAATACCGCTGAACCAAAGTATGACATGCTGGTAAGCAGTATGACTTGTATCGCCCACAACTCACTTGTGTTCTACTCGTGCATATGACATCTACGCATAAAACCAGGCTCTGATACCACTGTTGGAGAATGTAGTAATTTCAAAAAAAATTCCTACGCACACGCAAGATCATGGTGATGCATAGCAACGAGAGGGGAGAGTGTAATCTACATACCCTTGTAGACCGAAAGCGGAAGCGTTAGAACAACGCGGTTGATGTAGTCGTACGTCTTCACGGCCCGACCGATCAAGCACCGAAACTACGGCACCTCCGAGTTCTAGCACACGTTCAGCTTGATGACGTCCCTCGAACTCCAATCCAGCCGAGTGTCGAGGGAGAGTTCCGTCAGCACGCCGGCGTGGTGATGATCTTGATGTTCTACTGTCACAGGGCTTCGCCTAAGCACCGCTACAATATTATCAAGGAGGACTATGGTGGAGGGGGGCACCGCACACGGCTAATAGATCTCAACGATCAATTGTTGTTGTGTCTTTGGGGTGCCCCCCTGCCCCCATATATATAGGAGCAAGGGGGGAGGCAGCCGGCCTATGGAGGAGGTGCACCAAGGGGGGAGTCCTACTCCCACCGGGAGTAGGACTCCTCCTTTCCTTGTTGG
>NC_041381.1:19406177-19411691 GCF_002162155.2 Triticum dicoccoides | reverse complement strand
CCTTCCTTTTGGCCTCTCTCCTCTATTCCCGCATGGCCCAATAAGGCCTACATACTCCCCGGCGAATTCCCGTAACTCCCCGGTACTCCGAAAAATACCCGAATCACTCGGAACCTTTCCGAACTCCGAATATAGTCGTCCAATATATCGATCTTTACGTCTCGACCATTTCGAGGCTCCTCGTCATGTCCTCGATCTCATCCGGGACTCCGAACTCCTTCGGTACATCAAAACTCATAAACTCATAATATAACTGTCATCGAAACCTTAAGCGTGCAGACCCTACGGGTTCGAGAACAATGTAGACATGACCTAGAACTATTCTCGGTCAATAACCAATAGCGGAACCTGGATGCCCATATTGGCTCCTACATATTCTACAAAGATCTTTATCGGTCAAACCGCATAACAACATACTTTGTTCCCTTGTCATCGGTATGTTACTTGCCCGAGATTCGATCGTCGGTATCCAATACCTAGTTCAATCTCGTTACCGGCAAGTCTCTTTACTCGTTACGTAATGCATCATTCTGTAACTAACTCATTAGCTACATTGCTTGCAAGGCTTATAGTGATGTGCATTACCGAGAGGGCCCAGAGATACCTCTCCAACAATTGGAGTGACAAAACCTAATCTCGAAATAAGCCAACCCAACATGTACCTTTGGAGACACCTGTAGTACTCCTTTATAATCACCCAGTTACGTTGTGACATTTGGTAGCACCCAAAGTGTTCCTCCGGTAAACGGGAGTTGCATAATCTCATAGTTACAGGAACATGTATAAGTCATGAAGAAAGCAATAGCAACATACTAAACGATCAAGTGCTAGGCTAACGGAATGGGTCATGTCAATCACATTATTCTCCTAATGATGTGATCCCATTAATCAAATGACAACACATGTCTATGGTTAGGAAACATAACCATCTTTGATTAATGAGCTAGTCAAGTAGAAGCATACTAGTGACTATATGTTTGTTTATGTATTCACACATGTATCATGTTTCCGGTTAATACAATTCTAGCATGAATAATAAACATTTATCATGAAATAAGGAAATAAATAATAACTTTATTATTGCCTCTAGGGCATATTTCCTTCAGTAACAAGATTCATGATGATATTAACCCACCTCTCACTAAAACCCAATTTTAGCTTGATTGCCTTTAGATAACTCCATTCGACTCTATCATAGGCCTTCATCATGTCAAGTTTAAGGGCACATGCTTGGTGTTTCTTTGCTTTGTTCCTCTTCATGAAGTGTAAGCATTCATACGTAGTAATGATGTTATCAGTGATCAGTCTTCCCGGAACGAAAGCCAACTGTTCTTCTGATATAATCTCCGGTAGTACCAATTTCAGACGGTTGGCTATCACCTTAGATGCAATTTTGTACAAGACGTTGCAAAGGCTTATAGGGCGGAACTGAGAAAGCAAAGATGGGTTTTTTACCTTCGGGATGAGGACTAACACTGTGTCATTTATGCTCTCTGCAGATTCAGTTCCTTCAACAATTTTCAAGACTGCCGAGCTCACCTCTTCTCCACAAAGTTCCCAGTGACGCTGAAAGAAGTGGGTGGGGAAGCCATCCGGGCCCGGGGCTTTTGTTGGGAACATCTGAAACAATGCCGTCTTGACTTCTTTTGGGGTGTAAGGAGCATTTAGCATCTCGTTCATGTCGGCTGTGACCTTGCTAGGGACCATTTGGAGGACGTGATCCATCCCCTGCCCCCCCTCGGTATTGTATAAATCCTTATAGTACGAGGTGATCATCTGCTCCATCTCAACAACATTTTCTGTCAACTGTCCATCGCCACGTATGAGTGATTTGATGTTATTCTTCCTTCTGCGTCTACATGCCCTGAGGTGGAAGAAGTATGTGTTCTTGTCCCCATGGACCAACCAGTCGATGCGTGCTTGTTGCCTCCATAGCATTTCCTCTCTGTGAAAAAGTTCGACTAGACGTTCATTGATCTTTAGTTCTGCATGGACTGGTCCTATTCTTCCTGGAACCTCACGTAGTCTCTGCAACTCCGTTTTCAAGTGTGCGATCTCGCGGCGTACGTTCCCAAAGTGGTCCTTGTCCCAGGCTGCTAGATCCCCAGATACACGCCGCAACCGATCTTTCATTGCTTGAACCGAAGTTCCTTCTGTCTCCGTCCACCCCGCTTGAATTATTGGCGCTAGAGTTGGGTCTCTCTCCCAACAGGTTTCATATCTGAACATTCGAGGGGCCCTCCTGCATGCTTGTGTATCCATCAACTTCAGCAAGATGGGTATATGGTTAGATGAGGCTGATGTCTTATGTTCCACAACTGCCGAAGGAAAGGCCAATAACCATGCTGCGTTGGCCACGCATCTATCTAGCCTGACTCGAGTGTACGTACCACCAGCCACCTTTTTCTCGAAGGTCCATGTGGTGCCTCTGTAGCCAACATCCGTTAGACCACATATATCCAATGCATCACGAAAGGCATCCATTTGAGCCTGGGTTCGCTGACCTACTCCATCATGTTCATATGCATGTATAACTTCGTTAAAGTCACCGATCACCGCCCAGGGGAGATTACTCAAACCAGCAATCCCACAAAGCATGCCCCACGTCCTAAACCTCTGATTTACCTGGGCTTCGCCATAAACAAATGTAACTCTTGTTTGAAACTCAACAAGTGCATCAATAGTAACATCAATGTGGTACTCAGAATAACCGATAACTTCAACCTTTATTTCATCTTTCCAAAAAAGACCAATTCCTCCACTCCTACCCGAACTGCTAACTACAAAACTTTTATCAAAACCCAGAGTACCTACTAAATTCTCCACACGGGAGCCCTCTATTTGAGTTTCTAGGATACACACGATAGAGGGGGCATGTTGCTTCGTGAGGTCACAAAGCTCATGAATTGTCACGGGTTTGCCAGCCCCACGACAATTCCATGTTAGGATACTCATTGCGCCAGGCGCGACCCCCCTGGGAGGCCCGCCAAACGCGCATCATTTTTGTTGGTGGTGGTAAACTTTCTGGAGTTCTTGTCACTTTGGATCACAGCTGTCTTGGTTCTCTTTGGACCCTGTTTGGATGGGCTTGGAGGTATTATGGCAAGCGGAAGGGTCGATGTCTCACTCCCGTCAAGAGCCTCCAGGTCTGTTGCTGATTTTCCTGAATTCTCAATCACTTCCATTGCATCCCTCTTCCTATTCGCCTCTGCATCCGCCATTGTTGTGTCCCGAGCTTGACTACCTGTGGTAGAATTGGCGTTCCCGCCTGTGCGGCCTCCTCCCCTACCTCCGTTCCTTCCTGACCTGCCACGGCCCCTGTTGCCTCCTTCCTCTCTCCATTCTCCGAGCCCCCTGCCTGGCCCCCTGAACCAATCTGCCCGAAGGTTTTTGAACACCAATGCTGACGGAGGGTGGATTCCAGTCCCGCACTCCTTGAACAAGTGGCCAAGATGCCCGCAAACTGCACACCAATCGGGAAGCCGCTCATATTTCACGAGGAAGATCTCCCTCTTCTATTTTAAGACCAAAGAGACCGCGTTTTTCAGAGGTTTAGTCACATCTATTTTAACCCTTACTCTGAAGAAATTCCCTTCAAAGTCTTGAGATTTTGGATCGGCATAGATAAACTCCCCAATAGTTGATGCAAGTGGTTTCAACATCCGAAAGAGAAGGTATGGCAGATCATGGATCTGTATCCAAATCTCTACCTTGTTGAGTTCAATGGTGGACGGCCTCGTGTATCCATCGTAGGGTTCAATCACTACCACCTTGTTCTTCCGTCCTGCATGACTCTTTCCCAGTCGCCTAAACATGAAAACTGAAGGGTGTAAAGGTTGTCTTCTAGTGGCCTGAATTTCACCTCTTGAGCGAGATCCCAAGCGACCCGCATGTTCCTGAAGAACCAATACTGACTGTATAGTTTGTCGTTGTAGACGCGCGCGATCGCCATCCATCTAGCTTCCTCCTCCGGGATATCTCCTTCTTCCACAACTATGTCCGAGAGATCCTCCTCTTTCAGACCCAATTCCTTCATCATCTTCTCAACATCGCTCAACGCGGCTTCTGAATCCGCTGCCGAGCCTACCATCAAGATCTCTTGTCCGAGAAAACCTGGGTTGCCGCGGACGGAGTAACCCTAACAACTCCTCCCCGGCAGCAGTAGTCGAGAGGCAACGCTCTAGACCCCGTAGCGGACGGAGGAGGCTGGGGAGCGAGGTCTCCACGACGATCGCCAAAACGCCGCCGGGAGGAGAAGAAAACCCTAACGAGAGGGGAATGTGCGAGTACGAACGAAGCAGATGGCACAGTCGTCCCGCTGTGCCCTCTTGGGCCTCTTTACTGTGGCACTTTGGCAGAGCAGGCCGAGACAACGAAAAATGGGCTGCTGTTCCGAAGAATGACCCCGACGATTTTTGGTGAACCGGGCTAGCGTTGCACGTGAAGCAACCCTAATAAAAAAACTATGTACGCAATGCCTGCACATCGATTGGCAACACCTCCTCTCCCTCATTGCGGCGCCTTGCGGCGGTCTGCTCCTCCTCCATTAGGCATCCTATCCCCAACCCTTTTGAGTTGCCGCAGTCGCTTCGCTACCTCCGTCCGCTCACTGATGAAGGCGATGATCGAGGGCGACGTCGTTTTTTGTCCGTGCAAATACGTGCCAGTACGAGTGCCGGCCGCCTCCTCCGGCAAGTGGCCCATCCCCTCCGTCCACGCCACAACCTGCTTGGCCTAGCCAAATTTTCTTATTTCCATGGACTGCTCATGAGTTGTCGCCCTCTCCGGTGTCTGGATAGCTGCGTGTCGCCGTTCGTTGCCATAGATCTCTCTTGCGAGCGCCTCTACAGGTATGTAACCTCATTCATATCTCCTTGGACACCCTTCTAAGTTCTAACCATCCCAGCTTTGATTCTGCTAGGCTTGGTGTTGACCCGAAATATTTGTCTTCATAGGTCGATGTGGGGACTGGCAGGCCTATTGATCATTGCATCATGTTTCTGTTATTAAATTAAGACGATTCAGTTTGTTATACATTTCATTTCGAGCAGTAATGAACTTCATGATTTTTCTTTGACTGACATAGTTAGCCACGTATTTTTCCTTCCCTAAACTTATGTGTCTCCCATTTCCATCAGTTGAAATGACACATAGAGGGTAGATTCTCTGTTTCATGCATATTATTGAAGATTTTATATCCATATTAGTTACTCTCGCGGAAGCAAAACCGTGACTCTTGCGAAAAAAGGAAACACATTTTTTTTCCGTTTCCGAGGAGGCACGACCGTGACTTTCGCGTAAGCACAACTGTGCCTCTCGTGGAAGCAAAACCGTGTCTCTCGCGGAAGCAAAACCGTGACTCTCGCAAAAGAAAAAAACCAAAAAACACGTTTTTTTCGTTTCTGAGGAGGCACGGCCGTGACTCTCGCGAAAGCACAACCGTGCCTCTCGCGGAAGCAGAACCGTGACTCTCACGAAGGAAAAAAAAAGAGAAAATGCATTCTTTTTCCGTTT
>NC_041381.1:19355021-19404625 GCF_002162155.2 Triticum dicoccoides | reverse complement strand
CCGTTTCCGAGGAGGCACGGCCGTGACTCTCGCGGAAGCACAACTGTGCCTTTCGTGGAAGCAAAACTGTGACTCTCGCGAAAGCACAACCGTGTATCTCGCGGAAGCAAAACCGTGACTCTCGCAAAAGAAAAAAAAACAGAAAACACATTTTTTCCGTTTTCGAGGAGGCACGGCCGTGACTCTCGCAAAAGCACAACCGTGCCTTTCCCGGAAGCAAAACCATGACTCTCGAGAAAGAAAGAAAAACAGGAAACGCGTTTTTTCGTTTCCGAGAGGCATGGCCGTGAATCTCGCGAAAGCACAACCTTGCCTCTCGCGGAAGCAAAACCGTGACACTCGTGAAAGAAAAAAAAACAGAAGACATGTTATTTTTTCCGTTTTCGAGAGGCACGGCCATGACTCTCGTGAAGAAAAAAATAAAACACGTTTTTCTATGCAAATTTTTTTTTGTTTTTTTATCGAAAAGCTAGGGAATACCGGTGGAAAACCAAAATGTCGAAAAAACCTGGAAAAAACCGTTTAAAAAGCCGAAAACATGTGCGAAAAAAAGAAAACACAAAATTCGAAGGGAGCACCCAGAGCGTGACACGTGGAAAATGACTGAGAGCGCGCCAAGTGACGCTGATCGTTGCGCGGCTTCCGAAAGAGCGCTCGCTAATTAGTTGTTCTCTAAACTTCTTCAAGGGGCAGAGAAAATCGTTCTGTAGTCTTCGACACGGCCTCGATATACGACCCTGGCCTCATACGTAAGTGGGCTAAAAGTTACTCAAAAAAAACCCGTAAGTGGGCTAAAAGCGAGCAGGCTTTTCAGCCTCGGACGAACAAAACAAATCTGCGCTTCCGGCCGGGAGGTCCTATTGGCGCGCAAGCTAACCGGCGCCCGCAGCAGCGGCTGCATGGGCCGGCCCACAAACCGCGCAGCGCGCGCGAAAAACCACGGCCGAAAAAGCGCAGATGATCTGAATCGATCTCACGCGCTCACGCTTTCAACGAGCGAACCAAACCACTTGACCAACCAAGTTCTGGTGATTCCGTACAGCGCGAAACAATTAAAGATAGAAACGTAGACGCACTATTAGTTTCGGATTATACTGTAGTGTTTAGATTTTCCGTTTATTTGAAAACATGTGAACATATTACAAATGAAGTTCGTCATGCAAAAAAGGTTCGCGTATTAAAAATATAGTTCACCAAATCGAAAAAGTTCATTTATTCAAAAAAAAGTTCACAAATTCAAAAGAGTTCATTGATTTTCAAAAAATTGTTCATCAAACAATGAAAGTAGTTCATCGATTTGAATAAAAAGTTCATCAAATTTGAAGAAAGTTCATCTAAATTGAAAAAAGTTCGTCGATTTTGAAAAAAAAAATCATCAATTTTGAAAAAAGTTCATCAAATTTTATTAAAAGTTCATCGATATTGAGACAAAGTTCAACAAAAGAAAAAGTTCATCAAATTTGAAAAATAAGTTCATCGATTTTGAAAAAAGGTTCATCAATTTGAAAAAAGTTCACGAGTTTCGAAAAAAACCAGTTCATGGATTTTGAAAACAAGTTCATCTATTCGAAGAAACAATTACGAATTTGAAAAAAGAAAGAAGAAAAGGACAGAGAAAAAAGAAGAAAAAAAGGAAAAAGGAAAAAAGAGAATGGAAGAAATAGATCTGAGAAAAGTTCATCAATTCTCAAAAAGTTCATCGGATTTGGAAAAAGTTCATCGGATTTAAAAAAAGTTCATCGAATTGAAAATAGTTCATTGGATTTGACAAAAAATATTCATCGAATTGAAAAAAGTTCATAGGATTTAGAAAAGTTCATCGATTTTTAAAATAAGTTCATCAAAATGTTAAAAAGTTCATTCATTTTGAAAAGATAGTTAATCAAGATTGAAAAAAGGTTCATTGAAATTGAAAAAAATATCATTAAACTTTAAAAAAATTTATTGAAATTAAAAAAAGTTCATCAATTTAAAGAAAAATTTCACGAATTAGAAAAAAATATCTCTATTTCGAAACAGTTCACGCATTTAAGAAAAAAGGAAACAGGAAACAAAAAAAAGAAAGGGGAAAAAACATGGATTACATAGTTGGCATTTCATGTATTATAAGAAGAATGAAAGGAGGTTTGCTTTCGCGAGTGGTGTAGGTTTAATGATATTTTTGAGTATTAAACAGGTAGTTGGGCCGAGCCCATCTAACTCCGCTGCAGGCGCCGGTTTGCGGAAACAGCTGTAACCGGCGCCGGCAGCGCCAAATAGGGATTGCCCTTCGGGCCTCGCCCACGCACGCCCGGAGGAGTTCCCCATCACTCTGACGGACCACCACCATTTTTCTCTCTGTCAGCTCTCTCTCTTCTCCCCCCCACGGCCATTCAGATCGCCGTGACCCAGCCGCCATGGGCGCCACAAAGCCTGCTCCCGCCGCGAGACTCCTGTGATCCCAATTAACCCCCAGCCCCCAGCCGCGGATCGCCGGGGACATGCCTCCCACGCCGCCGCCGGAGACGGACGCCGAGCCGGAGTTCGCCGAGGTCGACCCCACCGGCCGCTACGGACGGGTAACGATCCGCCCGCCGCCATCCACCCTCTTCATTCCCTCTCCCCCCCTCCTCCTTTCTCTACCCGAACATCTGCTGATTCGGCCGCGGCGGCGTCCCCTGTTTCTTTGTTCTCTTTGATGCAGTACACGGAGGTTCTTGGCAAGGGCGCGTTCAAGACGGTGTATCCTTTCCACGGCGAGCCCCTCCGGCCATTGACTGCGCCGGTTCCCGTTCGATTCGTTTCTAGGGTCGTTTGACTCCTCCTGATTGGTGAAGATTCGGTTTTTACCCGGTCCGCTGACCCTTTCGCTGCTTGAAACGGTGCCATATGCCCTGTGATGCGTTGATTTCCGTTCAAGTTTTGCTATTTATGCCTGGTATTTCGGGGGGTTTGAAAGCTATCCATCTCCTCGGTGGAAAACCCCCCATGATTTCTTCTCCAGTTTAGCTGTCATTGACCTGCTGTGGTTGCTGGATTTTTTTTTTATATAATTGAAGAATAATAGCCCGACCTCTGCAGGGCACTCGACCCAGCTGTGATTCCTGGATGCATTTGTCATCTGAGAGTTTCCATTTCCTGCTGTGCATTGGCTGGCATACAGTTAGTTGCTGTCCCTGTATGAACCATAGGGCAATCATACATGTCTAATTTTGACTAGATTCGACAAGCAATCGGGGAGATACGGAACTGTTTTTATTACTTTGCTGTGGTGTCACTTGTGTGGGAGGTCTGCTGACTTTATGTGCGGAGCTGTCACCACTCTTTGAGAAATCGAGACGCTCGAAAGTGAATCGTGCCGTTTTAGTGAACGTTTTTAGTTATACTTGAATCCTGGATCCGATGCTAACTGTCAAGACATACCTTGTATAACCCATTTCATCATTGCATATTTCTACTCTTGTCAAGGGTTATGTAGTTTTCAAGTTTCATGTTAGCAGTTCAACTGTTAATTTTGACTTGCGTGTCCTGTCCAGAGCATGGTAACCCTGTTAAAGTGTTCTTTCTCAATCATGTATCCCATTACGATTTGATATTTAATCAGTCCACGTAGGATGCGTTTGGTTGCTGGGCTATCCCACCCTGGGACAGGGATAGCCATTTTTTTCTGGATGCCATTCGTTTGGTTCGTGGGCGAGTTGGGATAGGGATAGCCGGATGCTGAGAATATTCTTCGAAAATGAGGCTGAGCGTGTCCGCGAAAATCTCGCGGACCTGCGTATCCCGGCGCGCGCGTGACGCGAAGCAAGCCACGAAACGTTTTTCTCTACACCCCCGCTTTCGTCCAGCTCTGTTCTCTCCTGCGGCGGCGGCGGCCGTAGAAATCGAAGCACGACGACGGAGATCAGTGCGCGGCAGTATGGATCTCCCCTTCCCTATCTTCTTACTTGGCGTGCCTTCTCTCCTTCCTTTGTCATTTCTTCCATTGGAGCTGCTGAGCTGCAACCTAGCAGCGGTCATGGCGGCGGCAGACAGGTGAGTGTCATGCGACGGAGCCCTGCAGATGGAGGTCGGGCGTGCTGCACGCGCTGCGTATTGGGCGTGTCTGCCGGCTGCGCGTTGGACGTGCTTGCCTGACGTGCCTGCTGCGCGTGTTGTACGCCAGGCCTGGTTGCCGGGCTGCCGGGCGGGCGTGTGGGCCGCGCTTGCCGTTCTCGCGTGTGCGTGGTGTATATGTGTGCATGGTGTACTGATGTGTTTCACTTGATAATCTCCCCAAAATACTGGTTCTTTGATTAATTTTGTCCTACATCAGCCGAAAGGGGAAAAGGAACAGGAAATCAGTGGCTATCCTAACCATGCTTTATCCTTCACAACCAAACAAAATATAGGCTAACTTCATCCATCAACCAAACATAAAAAATGGCTATCCCTAACCAGCTGGATAGGGATACCCTTAGCCACCCTAGCATCTCCCTTGAACCAAACACATCCGTAGGCTTTCACAATTTGAAACAGTACCATATGCCTTGAGTTCTGCTATCTACTCTGTGGGAACCTGTCGTTTGTGTGAGTTTAGCTGGCATTAACCTGCTGTGATTACTCGCCTTTTTGTCATATTTCCGATTTGTTTGTGTCTAGGGTCGTTTGACTTGTCCCCGTTGGTTAAGATTCGATTTTTACGCAGTCCACACAGGCTTTTTGCGATATGCAACGGTCTCATCCTAGTGATGCGTTGATTTCTGCTGTAGTTTTGGTATTTATTCCTGCTATTTCGGTGTGTATGGGGGTGGGAGAACCTGTCCTTTCTTTTTCATTTGAATGAGATTTTAGCTGCCATTCACCTGCTGTGATTCCCTTTTTTAGTAAGGAAGAATAATGTCCCAGCCTCTGCGCCATACAGTCTGCACACGACCCAGCTGCAATTTTTGATGCATTTGTCATTTCAAAGTTTCTGTTTCCTGCTGCGCATTGGTTGGCGTACACTTACTGCCTCTCCTTCAGGAATGATATGTCAATTATATATGCCTAATTTTGACTGAATTCGAGCCTTCATTACTTGGCTGCGTTGTTGCTTGTGTGGAAGGTTTATGACTGTATATGCCTAGCTGTTGACCTGTTGCCACTCTTTGAGAAATTGGGATGTTCAAAAGTAAATAATGCCATTTTAGTGCAAGATTTCAGCTATACTTCAATCCTGTTTCTAATGGTAACTGTCGACATACTTGTATAACCAGATTTTTTTTCACTGCATATTTCTGTTGCTGTCAAGGTTAAAGTAGTTTTCATGTGAGCAGTTCATTTGGTTGCGCATTGTGCATTCCTCATGCAAAAGCAAGACAAGTATTTTTGATGTTTCAACTTGCACGCTATGTTCAGAACTAGAACATACTAGCCCCATTAAAATGTTCTATCTTAATCATGTACCTTTAGCAACTTCTACTTTCTAATTTTATTACAGATCTTTCTATGGATTTGGAATCCTTAATTCAGATTCTGTCGATAGCTACAAGGCTTTTGATCAACTGGAAGGGCTAGAAGTTGCCTGGAACCAAATCAAAGTGGGTGATATATTACGGAACAATGATGATTTGGAGAGGCTGAGATCAGAAGTGCGGTTGCTTAAGACGCTCAAGCACAAGAACATAATCAAGTTCTACAATTCATGGCTCGACAAGAAAAACAACAACATAAACTTCATCACAGAAGTCTTCACATCAGGAACATTGCGCCAGTCCGTGCTCTCATGCTCCCTCTTGGCTGCAGCTTTTTAATAAAGTTGAACACGTGTAATTAGTTGCTGATGCCACCTTCTTTAACACTACTGTCATCATCTACATATATATGTCGTTCTTAGGACATAAATAAAAAATTAGTCTGTTACGTGTTCCCAAACACATATTTGATCCTAGCATGGCCGTGCCAATAAGGAAGCAGTATTCGCAGAAACTAAATCAACATGCCGGATTTATCATATACCTTACGTCTTTCCATATGCCTAAGCTGTCACTGAATATTTTTCACACTGCCTTATCTTTTTAGGTACCGTATTAAGCACAAGAAGGTAGACATTAGAGCTTTGAAGAAATGGTCAAGGCAAATCTTGAGTGGTCTAGTGTACCTCCACGGCCATGATCCACCAATAATCCATAGAGATTTGAAATGTGATAACATATTTGTGAATGGAAACCAGGGGGAAGTAAAGATTGGAGACCTGGGATTAGCAACCATCCTAGACAATGCACGCTCAGCTCATAGCATCATTGGTAACCGATTCAGTTGCGTATATCTATGTTTGTTCTTCTGAATTTGTAGTTGGGTCTTTCTAATGTTGTATCTGTCTTTTCATAGGCACACCGGAATTCATGGCGCCAGAACTCTATGATGAAGAATACAATGAGCTTGTAGACATTTATGCATTTGGGATGTGTTTACTGGAGCTTGTTACATTTGAGTACCCATATTGTGAATGCTCCAATGCAGCACAGATATACAAGAAAGTTTCTGATGTTAGTCTTCTTATGCTTTGTGTTATATTTCATTTTTATTTTCCTGATAATTTTAGTCAATAAAGTGACATAAAAAGTACTGTCGCGACATGATTATTGCTGTTCGCACTGACCTATTTATCTTGATAGCTGCAAATTCATCATCTGGGCAATTCTAACATTCTTTCTGATTTCAGTATATACATAGCATCAAATGGCATAACAATCATAATTTCCTGACTGTTACAGTTATGTTTTTCTCTTATATTTTTCAGGTTGATTCTTTTTTTTCAGAAGCATAAAAATAAAATGTTTTTAGGGTTGACATCGTCTTAAAATGTTATGTTGGCAGAATATCATTTGTCTTCCAGATTATTGGAATAGTCGCAAGAATTGTCTTGCATAGTATAAGAACGCTAGAAACTCTTAAAAACAAGTATCATTTAAAATGGGACGTGTGTTTCTTTACTTGTTAAGTATTTGACAGTAAATGTGTTTGCAAGCATAGGCCTGTTATCTGTTTTTCCACTCATCGCTGTTTACGTAGGATTGTAAACTATACTGTTGAACTACCAATACAGTTAAGCTTTTATACAATCTGTGAGATTAGATCTGACAAATGTTATTACTACTACCTCCAGTGGCGTACCTAGGGGGTGTGCCAGGTGTGCCATGGCACACCCAGAATTTTGGAAAATGTTCTCTTACCATGTAATAATTAATTGATTTTTAAGGCCCATTCAAGCCAATGAAAATATACATTGATTTTTTGAAGTGTGCACACCCTGCATTTTATTTGTGGGTCTGCCACTGACTACCTCTGTTCATTTTTTAAAGACGTTTTAGACATTCAGACACTGTTCAAAACAGTACAAAGCAAGCTGTCTGAAACGTCTTGTAAAAACAAATGGAGGGAGTACTAAAAATATCCAACTTCTAAGAGAGTACATAATAATTTGTGTTAAAGCACACTGGCAAGATGTAGATGCAGAACTTTTGGAATGATAATTTCTCTGCTCTACCATAACTTATAAGTGTCTGTTTCATTATTTATGGTATGCACATAGGAGTATGTCCTAACCTACTAGGCACTTCCTGGCTGTTTGTTACCGTGGAGTATCTTATCAAATACTAGAGTCTGACTGCCTTAGTCTCTTGATTCTTATATTACAGGGTGAAAAGCCTGGTTCACTGGCTAAGATTGAGGATCCTGAAGTTAAATTTTTTATAGAGAAATGCATAGCCCAAGCTTCCCAAAGGCTCTCAGCAGAAGAACTATTAGTGGATCCTTTTCTCCTAGATGTTGATGATGAAAGAATCTTCTATCCAGTACAGTCAAATACGAATGCATCAGGTAATAAATGACTGAACTGGAGACATATCTCAAACTACTGATGCATGATTTAGTAAAGTTGCTATCTTCCCCATCTAACCTTACAATAAACATGCCAGATGCTGCTGGCAGTTCGAACCCAAGTGCGAATTACAGAGCAGCATCGTCTGTTGGCTCCCGGGGACGAACAGGTAGAAGCTCAATGACCTCACACAAGCTCACCGATGAGGTTTCCTCCTTTTCACATTTCAATCTTATGGTGGAATGCAGGTAGCACGGGGGAAACACATCCAAGTGATATACACAGCAATAGGGATCGACATGCTGCGACTAGTCGAAGGATCACCGTTGAGAGTCAGCGGAAGGACCTAAATACAATATTTTTGAAACTGCGGATTGCCGATTCAACAGGTATTTATGGCAAGACCGATTGTAATTGTCATTATATAGCTAGTTTAGTGCTTGCCACAATTCATACATATTTTCAATTGCAATTTGCAGGTCATGCCCAAAACATCCATTTTCCGTTTGATATTGAAGCTGACACTTCAATTAGCGTTGCTACTGAGATGGTTGTACAGCTGGATCTCACAGACCAAGATGTTACTGCGATTGCAGAAATGATAGATTCTGAAATACAGGCACATATTCCTGAATGGGCGTTTGATGAATCGGTTGACAACCAAGGGGATGAAGGAGGTCATTCCGAGACTGATAATTCAGAATCCGACAACGGTGAGACTTCTGAGCTTCGTAACGAGGTTGATGCAACAAACAATGGTTTTATACAAGAGCAGCTTCCTTCTGGCCGGAAATACTGGTCAGACTCACCCAGAAGAGATATTGAAATCTCTCACCCGGTGGAGGACCAACGGATCTATGATAATATGCCAAACGGGACACTGAAAAGCAATAATGTAGAGGGTGTTTGTGAGCGAATGTCATCATCAGTGGACTTGTCGAACCCCCCGGATGTGGTCAACAGGAACTCGGGAGGAGCTTCCGCTGGCACCAGCTCTCGTCTTTCAGACGGCGGTTATCTCACAGCAGATCTCAACGAAAAGCTGGCAGATTTGTTAGCAAACCAGAAGGAGGAGCTCAGTGCGATGCGACGAAAGCACAAGGCTGACCTAGAGGTGATCCTGAACAGAGTGCCCGCACAGCACCGCGAGGAAACCTTGACCAGGTGCCGCTTGAAGGCAGATCAGAAGAGGTTATGACTCCTTCATGTACATCTTGGCCGCGTCTTGTTTTAGGCACCGGCGGCAGCAGCAGCAGGGAGTCTCTTAGAACCATTGTTGTGCAAAACTGGCCTCGCCGTCTCCTCTTCCTTTTTTCAATGGAGAAGCTGCCGCAGGTGCTTGTGGATTACATTTCATATGATACTCACTCCCACCAGCGCAAGTTGTCTGGAGGTTTTTGAAGTCAACGGAGGGTTTTCTGTGCCAAGCAAGTCAAATCATGCAGATACCGTCTTCATGCAAGGGCATGCCAAAGGAATAGTTCATAAGAAGTGCATATTTTTCTTTCGATTTCTCCCCCTTTTTTTTGTATTGTCGACTTTCTTGGCTACATGATGGTGTTCGAGCTGTTGCTCGCCTGCGTTCATCACAAACCGTAATGCTCAATTATTCCTCCCCATCTTGCTTGGCTCACATGCTCCTCCAGAGCCTTAGAGCTGTACTTTCTCTCTCTCTGTGTGTGTGTGTGCATTTCATGTACCCATCTCTATGATCATGATCATGCACACATACATATACACTGACACACATTTATCCATTTGTTAAGTGCAAGTGTGGAGCAGATCTGGAGTGCCCAATGATGGGTGATGAGCAGGATGCACACATGCTTCCAGTAGCTTCCATCACATGCCCCGGATTTCTGTGTCCCCTTCCTGCTCCTCCTTTTCCCTTTCCCAAATTCCTCTCCTGCATCTGAATCTGTGTACTGGTGCTGGAGAACCTGAGGGCCGGTTGATTAGTCAGTCAGTCTGCTGCACACAGAATTCGGATCTGTGTTACGGTGGGCAGTGACACTGCCCACCCTCCAATGTCACCCTGTCACCATGCTCAGGGGGTGCATGCAACCATCATCACACCAGCAAGATGATATTTTTTGTTGGTCACTTTCAGTCAGAGGAAATGCAGAACTTGATCCTGAGATTGTTTTGTGGATCCAATGCATCAAGGCTGAGAAACAAACCCACCCCAAGATGTCAAATGCTCACCACACATCACTGCCCCATTTTCACACAGCAGAAAGAGAAACCCCCAAACCAGCCAGCTGCCAGAAGATACAAACAGCAGAGACAACACATCAGATTTGTCCCAAGGTACATAAAATGGCCCATGGATGCATGCATGCATGCATGCATGAATGTATCCTAGCCAAGGCAATTAATTATTATTACTATTATTATTATTATTAAGATGTGTATGCATGCATACACACACCAGTGTTCAGCCCATGAAATGAAATGAAATAAAGTACTCTAAAATGGAATGGATTGGTAGTCCAGCCAGCCATGGATGCCAATTATGTAAGCTGATCGCCCGCAGGACACGGAGATTAGTCCCACCTCGCCCAGCGGGGAGCTCATCACCCACCTTATCATCCGCAACCACCACGGCCGTCCTCCCCTCCCCCGCGCTATATATCCCTCTCTCCCTCCACCTGCGCCTCCTCTCCTCCGCTTCCTTTTCTTCCCCAGCTCCGGCAGCAGTATCCAGCGAGCGAGCGAGCTCCGGCGGCAGGAGCAGTGTGCGTGCATGACGTGGCGTCTGCTGTAGTTTAGTTTACAGAGGTCTCGGCCGGCCATGCACACGCAGAGGGTGAGCGGCGAGCAGGCGGGCCCGGCGCTGCCGTGCGAGATCGCGGCGGACGACATGCCGGCGGCGAGGAACGGGCACTACAGGCCGGGCAAGGCGGTGACGGCGTCGGTGTACCGGGCCAAGGTGGCGGGCCACTCGCGGGTGGTGACGGTGTCGTGGTCGCGGGACCTGCTGTCGCACGCCTTCGCGGTGGCCATCTCGGGGGCCGACGGCGCGTCGGCGGAGTGCCGCGTCGACCTGCGTCCCTGGCAGTTCTGGCGGCGCGCGGGGTCGCGGCGCGTGGACCTGGGCGGCGCCACGGTGCGCGTGCTCTGGGACCTGCGCCGCGCGCGCTGGCACGGCGCCGGCGCGGGCCTCCCGGACCCGCGCGCCGGGTACTACGTCGCCGTCGAGGCCGGCGGCGAGGTGGCGCTGGTGCTCGGCGACCTCCGCAAGGCCGCGCTCCGGCGCGCGTCCCCCAGCAGCGCCCCGCCCGCGCTCGCGGCGGTCCCCGTGGCGCGCCGGGAGCACGTGTTCGGCCGGCGGCGGTTCGCGGCCAAGGCGCGGTTCCACGACCAGGGCGCGGTGCACGACGTGGCCATCGACGTCGGCGGCGAGGACGACATGGAGATGGCCATCGCCATCGACGGCGAGGAGGCGGTCGCCGTCAAGCACCTGCAGTGGAAGTTCCGGGGCAACCAGTCCGTCACCTTCGGCCGGGCCAAGGTGGAGGTGTACTGGGACGTGCACGACTGGCTCTTCGCGGGCGCCGCCGGCGGCGCCCGCCCCGCGCTCTTCATCTTCCGCCCCATCGTGCTCTCCAGCGCCTCCGTGGGGGCCTCCACGCCGCTGCTCGCCGGCGTCGACGGCGCCGCCGGCGCCACCGGGTTCTGCCTCTACCTCTACGCATGGAAGCTCGACTGATCCATCATAGCCATTGTCCATTCTCATCATCATTCATAAAAACAAAAATGTGAAACCAAGATGAGCGCCTAGTAACATTTTTCTCCGATTTTGTAATTCTTTTTTTTTTGTTCCGGAAACGGCATAATTGAATATAATTCTTTCAAAAACCACACAAACACAGTGGTTCAATTCATTCATTCTCCTGAAATTCGCATTGTTCAGCTCAAGCTCAGTGAGTGAGTTCACAATCTTGGCACTGTCCCATGCTACCATGTGTGTAATTAGTATGTGTGACACTGTAATTAGTGGCTTGATTAGTCAGGGATTAGGGAGACACTGTTGGGTGGAAGGCACATGGGGTGAGAGGGAGAGTGGGATCCAGTGGTGTGGCAGCAGCTGTGCATGGACTGACTCATCAGACTGACCGATCAAGAGAGAAAGAGAGAAAAATATTGCCACCGCAAAAGGTGACAGATTGGATCCACCACCCTAATCTGATCATGCTCATGGCCCCAGATGAGTTTTGATTTAAGTTCATTGTTTTCTTGCCAAATTCACACCATCATTGATCTGGGGTATCCTATGTTCTCATGCCTCTCACCTCTTTCTTCCCTTGACTTCTAAAAGCAAAAGTAGTAGTGACAATAATGTTTAATTATATATTTGTGCAAATGTGAGTAGCCTGGGAATTTTAAAAAATGTGAGCTGGGCCAGCATGTAGACCGGCTTAAATATAGTTATTTGACACAAAAATTGTATGTTGACTGATTTGTACTCACTCTGTTCCTTTATATGTAAGGTGTATTTTGTTGGGCACGGTGACCAAGGCACCAAAGCATAAAGAATTTAGGACGAAACCAGCCTTGGCTAATTTGGTTGTTAAGTGACAAGTAAATTAGTTAGACCAGGAAAGAAAGAGATATAGGAGATCAGGCGAGAGATACTTTCTTTTTCTTTCTAGAAAATGAGAGATCATTTTTCTACAAGTGTGTTTCGCGGCAAAACCAAACAATATATGATACTCCCTCCGTCCGATAATATAAAAGTTTTTTTTTGACACTAGTGCAATGTCAAAAACGCTCTAAATTATGGGACGGAGGGAGTATTTAATACGCCGCAAGATTGTCTTGAGAAATTTGCAAGGTTGTATCTTCTTATTTGTCCACACCCATCCATCTATATTATCTCTGTGTGTGTGGATGTGTAGGTGAGATGCCAAAAGGCTGTAAGATTCTGTCATGGGGAAAACAATGGAGGATGATTGTTTAAACAATGTTGGCCCATTTTGTTCCCTTGCTAGTAGGAGTAGCTTGCATCTGCTGGATAGCTGGTGCCAATCAATCAAAAGATTAGCTCCTCCTCCAAAGAAAAGATTATATTCTGGTTGGTGCCATTTGTCTTCAAACTGTGTATTCAACAATAGCTATGAAGGTATGCATATATAAATTGCGCAATAATCATTAATAACACTGAAAATAAATAAATAAATAAAAACGGGAGACCGAAATTCCAACCAAAACGATGCTTTGTCAAGATGGCGATGTTTTCATCAATCAATAGATATATGATAGGTGGGTGAGGACAATTATTTTACATCGACACGGATCCCGAGGCGCAAAGTTCCAAAACATAAATAAATTAGCATATGACAGTTTACCTGTCGCTGGCCTCCCCTCCCACATTGCCCCGGTCAAAATTGTTCCGTAGCTGGTACAATCTTGCCGATTAATCAATCAACACTTGGTGTAGATTATTGACATGACACTCCAGTGGGATCCCGTGTTCCTGAAGATTCCTTAGCACCGGTCATGCTTATACAGTGAACGAAGGCTTCTTAAGCGAAAGATGTTGAACGTCTGGCTTCTGTAAATTAAGAAAGCCCCAAAACTCTAAACGGTTGGAAGATGCAAGAATGCTCAATGAATAGCTTACAACACAACGCACACACGACAACAAGCACACAAGCTGAAAGGAAACTAACCGCGGCTTCAAAGATGGCATCGCTCTCCGAACTCGAACACCATAGCATAAGACGGAAACAACACCAAAGGAGTATCAACCACCTTGAGTAAGATTCCGTCAACGCTTGCTTCAGGACATCGAGAAGACATCACGCCCGAAGAGGGGCCCAGCCCACTCATCCTGGTTCAAAAGACGTTGCTCCGTCAGGCGAAGGAGGCACTCACCCTAGAACTAGCTAGAAGAGGCAAGGGTCTCGAAGCCACTAAGGAAGAACAACCACACTCGACCTCCTCACCAAAGTAGGCACACTTCATCAACTAGGCCGCTACCCATGGACGACCATGCCAAAAGAGGATGAAATGCATTGAGAGGAAATTGACAAAGTTGTAGAAAGGTTGATCCGAAGCGACAATCATTGAGAGCGATTCCTGGAACCCGGATTGACCCAAATACTCAACACCTCTGTGGTGTTGCCATCGTCAGGAAGGGGATTCTTTTCCCCTCCCACCCATGATTGAGGATGCCGACCCATTGGCGAACAGGGGCTAGCACACAAACGAGCACCAAAAAGAAGATATCAGTATGGCACGCAGGGTTACCAGACCTCAGACACCAATGCTACAACCCGAACCACTCTATTGTTGGATGACTTTCACAATAATACTACGCACCCTCAGCCATCTTTCGCCATACAACGTCTCCAGGGAGGACACAATGTCGAGTGCTACTATCGCTGAATCCAAAATGGATACTAGGTTCTTGCCTTAGGGTTCCGGGCAGGGTGTGGGAGGAAGGCGACACCCTCAAGTGTCACAACCACATGGTCCACCGAGGATCTCTCATGTCCCCGATATCACACCGCCAAGCCCCGCTTTCATATGATCTGACAACCAAAAGGCCGGTGGTTATATTTTGTGGGGGATGGGCAAGAAGATGAGAAAGGGTACAAACCTTCAGATCCAACACCAAGGACCAATGATGTAACCCATAGACCACTCACCCCTCCCTCCTCCCCTGATGCCTTGCCGCCCGCACGACAGAGGAAGCCAGCCGCGCCCCCTGCCACTGAATCCGGGGCGGATAGTAGGGCCTACTTGGGATTTGGCGAGGGGAAGGGGGTGGGAGGAGCGCAATACCCACAAGCGTCACCACTGTCGTGGCCAACTGGTGATATTTTTGTGCCCCAATCTCACACCACCAAGCTCCATCTTCAGCAGATTCAGTGACAAAAGGTCACCGGTGGTTAGATCTGGCGATGGTGGGCCTGAGGAAGAGAAAGGGCACAAACCTTAAAATCTGACAATTGGACCGGTGAGGCGGCACAGAGACCACTTACTGCTCCACACACGTTGGAGGACGCCAGCCCATACACGTCGATACCTATGCCGCTCAGACGCTGTCACCTCTCTACCCTCCCGAGGCTACCGCCTCGGCACCCAAAGACCCTTTGTTTGAGCAGTGGAGAAGCCTAAACTTCACCACCACCCTGAGCAGCGGCCGCATGGGCTTTTTTGGTGGCTACCTCTGGCGACACGAGGGGAATGGGAGCAGAGAGGGGGTGGTGGCACAATGGAACCCATCTCGGCCTCGGGACACGAGGGTTGTGTGCATCTTAATGACGCAGACGCCAAAAGAGAACGGGCGATCACTTTATCTAAAAATGCTCCAAAGGAAAAAAAGGGTGAGAAGGTACTACCAATCAAGTAAGCACCACAGTCACAGCGCAGACATGCGTGCACATGCTTGCACTACACTGATCCATCCACACTAGATGCAGTTTAATTAACTTGATGTGTGGACTAACCGGCCTAATTAAGCTAAGTAGCTAGCCTAGGCCCAAGGAGTGTGAATGAGTGAACGAATGAGCTACTAGCTTAGTTAGTTTGTGGCGATAGATGCGTATGTCTTGTGCCCGGGATCAGCGGACAGGTCCAGAGGTCTACACCACAACAACCATACTTTTCTTGCATGGCCATGTGCACCCACCCTGTTTTGCCGCCACAAATCACAAGGATACACATATATATAGCCTTGTCCTCATCCTCTCATACTAGTGAGTATTAGTAGTACGACTGTTGACATGTATGCGTGTGTGTATTTCGTAGGCGGCATTGACATGTGTGGCTGCTAGCTCCTAGTAGCTCACACGCCACACTCTCGCCTTCACGCAACCATCCATCTATCGTATGCATGCAACTTCCCGCAAACATATGTCTAGTAGTTTAATTTATAGTAGTACATATACTTCTTTCGTTCCTAAATATTCCCTATGTAAACAAATATAAGCTTGTTTAGAACACTATTTTATTGATCTAAACGCTCTTATATTTCTTTACGGAGGGAGTATAAGTCTTTGTAGAGATTCCACTATGGACCACACACGGATGTATATAAATGCATTTTAGAGTTAGATTCATTCATTTTGTTCCGTATGTGGTCTATAGTGAAATCTCTCCAAAGACTTATATTTTGGAGCGGAGGGAGTATATGCCATGCCATTGCATGCATGGTCATATATGTATACGAAGATGCCTATGATATATTATACATACATGTATATATGTTTGTATGTCAAGGGAAATGGAGATAAAATAAATATGATGTGATGTGTGAGATTATCATCTGCTTGATAACGGCGAAGGGAGAGGTACCCAAGGAGCACGTAGCTAGCTAGCTGTTTTCCACCAAATTAAAAGAAGGAAAATGGGGTAAGCATGCATGGGGTCGTGCTTTTCTTAGGAGGGAGGAGGGCTTAGTTTGGACCATTTGTCACTAGCACGTCGCGCCCTTCTTGCCTTTTTTGCATTTCGGGCTCTTGCTTCTTTTGAGTAGAAAGCCAGAAAGTGCTGGTTTTCTTTGTGTGCGGTGATCTGTTTTTGTTGCCCAAAGAGATCTGATTCGGTCCAAAGCATGCAATCACTGTAGCCATCAATCGTTCGATGAGGTGAGCTCCTAACTGGCAGTGCAAGCCTTGGAAGGTATTGAGATCCTGATTACCACCCCATTGATTTATTTTGAGGGAGCTCTGTGGTGTATATGGTCGGCCTTAAAAAGGCAAAAAAAACTGATAATGATTAATTTTCTTGTGGTGAAACTAGGCCAGGGTTCAAATCATAGACTTTGACACTGATGCTCGGGTTTTCCTAGATTTCTTTCAGGATTTCCAACGATGTTTGTTCGGTGGGAAGAGATGTACTCGTCGACTATGAAGACACCCGTTGTGACTTCATTAATCTCAAGATGTTGTGCCGACTTTGTAAGTCAGAGTTGCTCATAAGGGGTCGATCAATGGATCTCCAGGTTGCGCTATGGTGCTGCTAACCACTGCGCTGAGTTCAAGTTCGTGTATGATAGCTAGGGCGCGACATATTAGAAGGGAAAGAGCATGTTTTATTTCTTTGTTTCTTTGGTTTTTTTGTTTCTTCTTCGGTTTTCAATGTTTTTCTTCTCTGGGTTTTTTATTTGTTTCTTTGTTGTTTTTCATTTTCTTTTTCCTCTGGTTTATTTCATTTCTTTTTTGGTTTTTCTTTTTCTTTGTTTCTTTTTGTTTTTATTCTACATTCTTTATATGCATGATTTTTTTTCAAATACTTGTTCAACTTTTTTCAAACGCTTGCTCAATATTTTTTAAATACTCGTTCAACATTTTTTATATGTACAGTCAATATTTTCTCAAATACTTTTTCAATATTTTTAAATAATTGTTCAACAGTTTTTATATACTAGATCAACATTTTTTAAAATACTTGTTCCACATTTTTTCAAATACTTTTCCAACATTTTTTAAATACTTGTTCAACATTTCTTAAATACTTGTTCAACATTATTTATATACATCATCAACCTTTTTCTAAATACTTGTTTGATATTTTTTCAAATACTTGTTCAACATCTTTGAATTACTTGTTCAAAATTTTATATAATTATCAAAAAAAATTCAAAATACTTGTTGGACCAGTCAGCGTGTCAAAATATTTTATGATATTTTTTTGGAGGTTGCTTTGTATTTGATTTTTACGTCGAACATTCATACCATCCAAGGGTCTTCGAAGCCATTCCTTTATCATAATCTTCTATTGCGATGATGTCCCACCCAGTATCACTTATTTGGATGGATGAACCTGAGATATAGCCCCAAAATATTTGGCCTGGGACAAATTTTCTCCAAAACAACTCTGGAGATAACTCTTTGATTCGCGGGATTTTAAAAACGCGGGAATAGGAAAAACATAGCATTGGAATATCATGCTCATCTGAATCCTACAGGACTTTGGGTCCTTTGGTTGCATCATAGGAAAAATAAAGTATTCTTTGCAGGCGGTCTAACCGTCTAAGTGGATGCTAGAAATCCTAATGGAAAGTAGTATAAAGAAATCCTAAAAAAAATCCTATATGATTCAAACAACCAACATAGAATTTTTTTCTAAGGATTCTATTCCTTTGAAAATCCTTTGAATCAAAGGAGCCTTGAAGGCGGTGGCTATTCTAATGGAAATGAGGGTGTGGCTTCCTTAGTCAAAACCCCTCATCAGTGCAAGGAGCTTTTAAAGTCTATTTTTGGTGAAGTCCTCGATGCCCCTTGTGTTACTAGACCTTATTGTGAAGTGGTGACTTTGTCTGTTCTTTCAATTCTGAATTAGACAATGATGCCCTTAATACACCATCCTACGGTAGAGACGATGTGGATGGCTTACCGAAAGAAAAATAGAAAATGAAGTAAAACGGTTTAGGGAAGGTTCTAAAATCTTTCCAAACCCAAACCCAATGCAGAACAGAGCACAAAATGTGCGAGCCCACCTAGCGTGCGGGCCCTTTGAGGGTATGCGTTTAGTAGTTGCATATCGCAGTGCACGATAAATAGGGTGATTCTTCATCTACCTCATTTCACCGGCCTTGCCAATGGATCCTAACCAATCAAAGACCCCAGAGTAGGCCAGATTCCAACTCCATCGCTTTAGACGTGGAGCCTTGGGCCTTGCGTCCACTGCCTTCCTCTCCGTAAAACCACCTAACTTGCAGCTTCCCACAGCAGTTGCTGCATCAATCCGTCCAAACACCGCCATCCCTCCATCCCTCACGCACTGCTTGTGACTCCTCCTCTAGGTGACCGATGATTTTATCTCGCGCCATGCTAGTGTGTCATGTAGGCGTGTTCCTCTATACTACTTCCTCCGTTTCTAAATATAAGTCTTTGTAGAGATGCCGCTAGATGGACTACATACGGAGCAAAATGAATGAATCTAAACTTAAAATGCATCTATATACATCCGTATGCGTTCTATAGTGAAATCTCTACAAAGACTTACATTTAGGAACGGAGGGAGTACCTCGGTAGCTAATCGTGGTATGCCATGTTTGGGATCGTTCAAACACACGATTTGAATATTTTTAGTTTTATTTCACAAATGCACACACACACTCACGATTTGAATTTTTTATTAAAATATTTAATCTTTTATTAGAACATTTAGTTATATATATATATAACTTTTTTGTATATATATATATATATATATATATATATATATATATATATATATATATAATCTGCGAAGCACTGGGCTTAATTCAGGCTCTCAAAAGGGACCGTTGGCCCAATAGCATCGTCTGCCTGGGCACAAGCGTTCGTCCTCGAATACTCTTCCACTCTCCACCGCCACCGTCGCCGACGCCGACGCCGACGAGCCTCAGACCTTCCCCATGACTCTTTCCTCTCGCAAGATCAACTGATTAGCGCCCTCCTCCCACGGAGATCGCTGCCTCCATCCAGACGCTGCCGCAGCCGCCGCCTCGAGGTGCCACGTGCCACTCCTGCCCGATGCTTAGGTCACATGGCTGTCCTGTAGATCTGTTCCTCTTGGCTGGTTCAGTAGTTAATCGTCGTGCGCCGTGTTTAGGCCGGTTCAGGCTACCGAAACTTCGGATTATCTTGTGAACGCATGGGTCAGATCGAAATATATATCAATCTAAAAAGAAAGATTTTTCTCAGTACTTAGCTACCATGTTTCCTCCAGCCAGAGGAACTGCAATGTTCTGTTTTGCCTTTCTGGCGAATGTCCAGTGTTCTGTTTCTTCAGACACCTTAAAAATCTACCAAATACTGTTTGTTGAAGTAGAATTAATTATGGTCACGCACTTCACTTAGATGTCGCTCTGAATCTTGTTCACCTCACCCTTCAATTAATCTTTTTGGTGTAAATTTTGTTGATGCTTATCAGCTGCCATTGATGTTATTTTTTTCTGATTCACAAATGTACTCTGGATGTACCCTGATCTACCAGATATTGCTTGGGGCAATTTAACTTTTGATGCCTGTGCAGTCCATTTACATGTTTATGCACTATTTTCACTCAGTTATCTAGTCCATACCGTGTCCTTTTTTTTTTGTATGTCTAATCTGCTAATCTGCTGCCTTCCCCAAATAGTACCATTGAAGTATTAACAGTGTGCTTATTCTGAAATATTGTTAACTCAGATCTGCCATTGGTGACTTATATTTAGGAACTGAGGGAGTAACACATTTGCATTATCCATGCGTTGGGTATATGTTCCCCTGAACTCTGGCACATGTTGGATTCTCTTTTCCGTTTTGATAGTCCCAGTCCAAACTGAAGGTGTAGACAGTTGGTATTCTTGTTCAGAGAAACAAAAAGAAGAAGCCAGACCAGTCACCATTGTGATTTGGGCATTTCGCTCTTCTTAGTCCATCTAGTTTGGGTTTTCTCTCTGCTGACGGCTAAATGGCATCACCCATTGCCACTGTAGAACACCATTGTTTACATGATATATGTCAGATTGTTTGTAAATGTTTCAGTAACATTGCTACTCGAAATGACTTGGTTGTGCTGTTTGCCGAACAGGTAAAATTCTACTGTCCCGGCCACGCGAAAGATGGCTAATGCAATCAAGGGGTTGTTCATCTCCTGGTAAGCTTGTAAATCCCAACAGGATCCACCATTTTGTTCATTCGACCAACATTCTGCAGTTTTGCTTGATCCACCATTTTGTTCGTTCGACCATCACTCTGCCGGCATCGGAGAAGTTCATCGTACACATTCTTGACCCCACACACATGTTTATCCAGCCTAATATGGGAGAGTATATCAAAAGTAAGACGGCGGAGTTCAGAGACCAGAACAGCTACGAGAAGCCAACGTGAAGGGCCATTATGTCTCTAGCTTTGTAGAATGGTTATAGGCTGAGATTGAACATTATGTCTCTCTCGTCTTGTTCTGGAATGACAGTTCTGTAGTATCACAGAGTATTGCGTATTATGTATCTTTGGAGTAAGCCTTTACCTGACAATATAATACAATACCACTTGTCATTCCTCTTTGCAATATGTTCAGTAGACCTACGGGAGCTCCGAATAAAGGAACCAAATAGGAGCTGCACTAAGAATGCAGATATGAAAAATATCGATCCTATACTAAAAAAACAAGAAAAAAACCTGACGGTGGTACCCTATACAAAACCCCGTTTCATGCACATCTTTGTTAGAAGTTAGTGGGACTGAAATATTTTACCTTTGTGGACAGGATGGAGCTTATTGGGATAGTAAGGCCCATCCTTGCGCTCTTCCCAAGATTTATTCTTAAGGTTGCTCTTGGACCTCTTCCTCTTTCCATCTGTCGAATTCCTTGATAGCTCTATCCTTTGCAATTATTATTTTTGCGAATCTATCCTTTGCAATTTACTTCTATATAATTTGTTAGGATAATTACTTTCATCGAAATCACGTACCTTTCGTACTAGTAAATATTGGAGGTGATGTAAGTGGATGATTCTTGGGCGGTTCGATATTCCCGAAGGTACGTTGTGTTTTTCCATCTAGGGACACCACAAGGCCATAAGGAATACAGGATATGGTATGATACAGGCCAGGTTATACATCTGTTCCAACCACTTCTTCTGATGGATATGGTATAATCAGTTTACCTCTGATAAAAAAAGTAAAGATTGTTTGTGATTTGGTACATTCATTCATGAGATTGAACTTGATGGTCGAAAATTTACAAATCATAGGCACTCTGCTCTCAGATGGAGAAGAAATTTGGAAGGTACACTATGCTCTGGTCTTCTTTTGTTGTTGTCCATTCCTCTTGTCTGCCTGAAACTGTTCCTATTTCACTGAGTCAAGTCGCCTGACCTACCTAACATGCACATAGCTGTATTTGATGCGTCGCGACAAGAAATGTTGTCAATAACCAGCAGTAGCAGTAGATGTTGTTGTTCATGATGATGATATGAATCTTGCGACAAGAAACATGGCCGAAGAAAACGAGAACATGGGTAAAGTAAAACGTGAACAGGGGATATGAATCCTTCACAAGAGGAAGCAGAGGTCTCTATCGATGCACCGATTCGCTGGGCAGCTAGCTTCTTTTTCTTTTTTGAATCGGGCTAAAGCCCCTTCCGTGTACTATGGGACGAAGACCTGATGATGCTAACAATTCAAAACACAACCTACTGAATCCGAGCAAAAGCTACAAGCAGAGTATGACAGCTGCAAACAGAAGCTGAGAAGCAGCAAACAGTAACATCCTCAAATTAAAGCAAGGCTCTCCAGCATCAACAGCTCCTGGAGTTCGAGCGATTCTCGCTCCGAGGCACGCCTTCCTCAGCATCGAGTGAATTGCAAAAAACATCGACACTTCAGGCTAGGTTTGCAGGTACCACACATATACGAAATTGTGCCAAAAACCACTAATTTTCTTCATAAACTTTTGCAAAAAACACTAGTTGCTTGTTTGGACCGTTTTAAGTGCGTTTATGACAAGGGGGCCCCGCATCCGTTGACGT
Source organism: Triticum dicoccoides (assembly GCF_002162155.2). Taxonomy (NCBI): domain Eukaryota; kingdom Viridiplantae; phylum Streptophyta; class Magnoliopsida; order Poales; family Poaceae; genus Triticum; species Triticum dicoccoides. The sequence continues at coordinate 19,382,345 of NC_041381.1, read as the reverse complement.
GACAGCACTGTTCACACGGCAACGCCGTTGGACAGCGTTACACGCCGCTGGCGCACCGGTTCGAGCCGGGCGGGTCAAACACCCCGAAGCGGTGCAGGCCCCACCCCCAGCCCTCACTCTCTCCCGTCCTTCTCCCTCTCTCTGCTCCCGCTCGTTCGCCGCCGCCGCCCCCTCCCACATCTCCGACCGCTGTCGCCGCCGCGTCGCCATGGTTTCCTGGTCTGATGACGACAGCAGCGAGAACTCTCACCAGTGCGCCGACTCAGCTTCAGACGAGGGCATCATCAAGGTGAGTTGCTCGAACTGAAGCTAGGGTTAGGGATGCGATTTGGGGATTTTTCTATTGAGCTTGATCTGAAGTTTTGTTGCCTTTCCTTTGCACCTCCAGATCCCTGAGACCATCGATGACTCTGATTTCGAGGGCACTGAACCTGATGTTTTGTGCAATGAACACTCCCTGCCAGCAGAGAGGCGTGTTGCTTTCCAGGGCATCCATACTGGCAGGAGGTTCTTTGCTTGTGCTGTGATGGTATGTGCCAAATTTATGCTAATCTGGTCAATGTTTAGTACTGATTTTACAGTTAGCAAATCTGGTGTGCTAGTTGTTCAGTGAGGTCATTGTTTATATGTGAGCATGTGCAGAGTGTTGTCAGCAGATCTGGCCTGTTAGGTAGGTTGCTAATTAGTTATGTATTTTTTGTGATAGTAGTGGGTTAGGGAGGTCATTGTTTATATGCCAGTATGTGCATCGGGTTGGGAGCACTGATTGAGACTTCTTACTTTATAGCATGTGGATTAGTGAGCACTGTAATTGTTTAACTCATTGTGTCATATGGCTAGCTCATACATTTTTGTTACTTTATAGCATGTGGATTAGTGAGCACTTTACACCATTTGTTACTTTGTAGCATTGTGTTACTTTATACCTGTTTAACACTAAAATTACAGGAGGGAAGAAACTGTGGGCTAGTTGAATGGGTTGATCCATTTTGGCCAACTACAATGGAGAATGCATTGACCAAGTTGTGGGATAAGTATGAAGAGTGCAGGAGGAGCAAGATTGAGGGCAATCTGGAAAGCTCATTTGCTGTTCACAATCTGACACAACAGAAGATCAAGCTGCAGGCAAGTTATGAGAGGTTGGTTGAAGATGTCAACGGCCTTTTGGATGCCCAGGAGCAGAGGGCTCAGATGGAGAGAGGTAAGATGCAGAACAAACCTGATGAGAGCAAGCTGCAGGAGAAGTATGACATTCTCAAGAACCTGACAGTTGCTCAAGCCAAAGTCATTAGGAACATGAAGTTGAAGCTTGCTGAAGAGAAGATTAAGTTGCAGGCCCACATTGATGAGCTTGAGAAGGTTGCCGAGAAGACCAAGCTGAAGCTGAATGGGATCAAAGCCATCTTAGATGAATGAGCAGTATAATGTAATATGCTGCTTATTAGTACCACCAGCATGGTTATGGGATGATGAGTACTACAATTATGGTTATGTAATGATTACTATTAGATGAATGATCTAGTAATATCTGAATTATGGTTATGTAATATGGTACTTATTAGTTATGATTATGTATGAATCTTCCAAATGGTTTTGTCGATGACGAGAGACCCTAGACTCACTTTTGTTGGTTTTGTCGACGCCGATAGACCCTAGACTCACTTTGGTGGGTTTCTCGACGCCGATAGACCCTAGACTCAATTTGGTTGGTTTTATCGATGTCGAGAGACCCTAGACTCACTTTGGTGGGTTTCTCGACGCCAAGTGACCCTAGACTCACTTTGGTTGGTTTTGTCGACGCCGAGAGACCCTAGACTCACTTTGGTGGGTTTCTCGACGCCGATAGACCCTAGACTCACTTTGGTTGGTTTTGTCGACGCCGAGAGACCCTAGACTCACTTTGGTGGGTTTCTCGACGCCGAGTGACCCTAGAATCATAGTAAGCATCATCATCATCCATCTAAGCCAACATCATCACCAGAATCACCAGCATCACAACCAACATTTTCAGGTTCTCACATCCATCTAAGCCAACATTTAAGATAAACATCCAAGTTCTCACAACCAACAATGGTTCAAAGCCAACATAGGCATAATCTAGTTCTGAAAGCCAACAAAGGCATAATCTAGTTGAAAGCCAACATAGGCATTATAGGTTCTGAAAGCCAACAAAGGCATAATCTAGTTGAAAGCCAACATAGGCATTATAGGTTCTGAAAGCCAACAAAGGCATAATCTAGTTCACAGCCAACACATAGACATCACATGCCAACAAAGACAAAGGCATCTAGTTCCCAGAAGCATAGAAGTACTCTTTCAACTTGTATGAAGAAGTCCTTTTTCTTCCACTCTGTCTTGGAGCTTGAAAAGTTGACCTGTTTCCTGCAGCAGAGGTAGAGGCTGTACCAGCATTGGTAGCTTTCTTCCTGGGAGACCTCCTTGGAGGAGGAGCAGGTGTAGTCGCAACAGGTGTAGCTTTCTTCCTAGGAGACCTCCTTGAAGGAGCAACAGGTGTAGTGGCAGCAGGTGTAGGAGCATCAGTTGATGGAGATGGCCTCTTCCTTGGTGGTGCAACAGCTGTAGGTGCAGTAGTAGATGAAGATGGCCTCTTCCTTGGTGGTGCAGCAGTTGTAGATGCATTTGTTGTTGAAGTAGAAGCCTGTGACCTGTTTGGCTGCATTTCAAAAACAGTTAAGGCTTGTGAGTTACAATGGAGACAAAAATAAAGAGAAATGAGGTGCTACTATAACTAACCTGATGCTGGTTCATTCTCATAGCAAGAGCTGCCTTGAGGGGCTTGGAGCAAACATTGTATCTATGCCCTACAAGTTTGCAGTTGCTGCAAGTAATAGATGCCATCCTAGATGAATCTCTTGGTGCTGGCTTTTCAAATTGGTTTTTCCTCCTCTTTGTTTGTTGCTTCCCAACCTTGTCTTTGAATACTGGAGGCTCTATGTCCTGAGTTCTTGTCCTTGGCCACAAGTTTGGACCAGGCACAGGAAATATGATATGTGCAAATGCTTTTTTATACATTTCTTTTTTGAAGAAATCAGCAACAAAGTCCTCTGTCTGCAACTTAGCTTTCACTATTGCAGAAACTGCATGATGGCAAGGCATAGAAGTCATATCCCATTTCCTACATCCACATGTTCTGTCCAGCAAGTTCACTAGGTAGGTGTTTTCTCCACTAGTCACTTGGTAGATGTTAGGACCAGCCATCAAAGTCTGGCACCACCTTGAGTTGTACTTTGTCTCCTCTAACATTTCAGCATAGGTAGGGCAAATCTCCCAATTTACTGTCTCTGTCTTTGTTCTATTCTTGTTAAATTTGACCATCAATTTTGTCCTAATTCCTTCTATCATGGTCACTATTGGCTTGCCTCTGACATCTAATATCATTTTATTAAACACCTCACTGATGTTGTTCACTACTAGGTCAGTTTTGTAATTAAAATCCATAGCATGCCTAGCCCAAGTATGAACAGGGATTTTGTGAAGCCATGTCCAAGCAGCCTTACACTCTCTTTTCAAAGCATTTATTGCATCAAGGTGTTCATTCTCAGTATAAGAGTAGCTAGCTGCATCCATGTGTTTCTTTAATTCATCACCTCTAAAACCAGCAGTTTGGAAATTCTGGTAGATATGTCTAAGGCAGAATCTTTGTGGACAATTGGGGAAAACATGGTTTATTGCATTTAAAAGCCCCTGTTTGAAACAATGGGAAATAAAGCTAAGCATTGGTCCTATAAACAATGAAGCTATAGCAATGTGCATATGAAACCATGAAACCTAGTGCAATATTGTATGAGAAGAGAAGTTTACCTTCTGCCTATCAGAGATGATGGTATAATAACCAAACTTCACACTTTCTCCACCAAGTGCATCTTTAAGCTGTGTTAAGAACCAGTTCCAGCTGTCTTTGTCCTCTTTGTCAACAACTCCAAATGCTATAGGGTAGATATTATCGTTCCCATCCCTTCCTGTTGCAGCAAGGATCTGTTGACCTGTTGACAGCTTGATAAAACAACCATCTACCCCTGCAAAGCTGACAATTGTGAGAACATAGTGTATGTAATGTGAGCACATAAATAATTCACAACTTAGTAAATGAAATGTACCTATGAATGGTCTGCATCCATTCAAAAACCCTTCTTTGCAAGCACTTAGACAGAAAAAGAGGCCATGAAACCTAGGGTTTTTGCTTGGGTGCTCTGGTACATGCCTAGTAGTAATAATACATCTAGAGCCTGGGTTTGTATCCAACACAGCCTGTAAATAATCTCTTATTATAGTGTATTGTCCTCTCTGATCTCCTTGGACAACCTTCAATGCTTGCTTCCTAGCCCTGTAGGCCATATGGGTGGACATCTCTATTCCATATTTCTTCTTCAGTGTCTGCATTATTGTGGTGACTGGTGTGCCAATATCAACTCTCATCATTTCCTCACACTGGTGTGCAACCCATTTTGCAGTGACCTTGGTGTTCTCTCCTACTGCTGGGCATGTGTGCACAAAATTTGCCTTCCTTATGCAAAAAATAGTCTCATTTGCAACAACAGAAGCTGCAATAAAGAAAGGGCATTTTGCATTTGTGCACACAAATATGATGATGTCATTGCAGTTTCTGTGGAACTCATAATTCCTATTCTGAGTTATGTGCAATGTCTGAATTGCTCTCCTAAACTGATACACATTTAGGAAACAAAGTTTTCTGCAAAACTGCTCCTCTGGCTGACTCTGTATTATACTTTTTGATGGTGATCTTAAGATAACACCAGAAGGATTTACTACATATACAGGGTTCTCTCCTATATGGCTCAAAGGAACCTGCTCCTCAACCAGATAGCTTGAGTTCAAATCTGCAGGTCTTGGATCAGTGCCCCTAACCACTGTCGAGTTCACTACATGCTGATCATTGTTAGCAATATGGTCAAGCATCTCATCCACCTTATCATCATCACAAATTTCATCCATTCCTGTAATCCCCACACCAGGATCCCTCACAAAATGCATGAAATCATTAAGCCCATATCCCTCTGTCTCTATTAGGACAACCAAATTATAATATGTTATGTCTGAAATGCAAACTGATCTCTCCAAGTTGTCTCTGTCATGGAAGTGCATTCTAACTTCCCAAACATCATCATTCAAACTACACACAAATAATTAAAATAGCTTAATTAACAGAGCACTAAAACAGAGCAACAATGTACTGTAAAAAAATGCATAATTCCTAAAACAGAGCACCAATTAACAGAGTAATCAACATTATAATTGCTACAATACAGTACAGTACACTCTGAAAACAACAAACACCTTCTGAAAACTACTGTCAAGTTCTGAAAACAGTCAACTTCACTGTCAAACCAATGCAAACTGATCTCTCCAAGTACAGTACCCTGCTAACTACTCTGCTGACTACATCATCAACTAGCTACTCTGTTAACTACTATGTCAACTAGCTACTCTGTTAACTACAAATCAACCGCAACTAAATCACAATTAAGAGAGCACCAATTAACAATGCCAAAAAACCTAACCCTAACCCTAGAATCGATCTACATGAAGAGGGAAGAGCGAAGAGGGAAGAGGGAAGAGGAAACTCACTAGACGCCGCCGAATGATGAGGCAATCCGGTGACTCTCCGACGGATTCTCCTTCACTGCCCTGGCCCAAGATCTTGCCGCCGCATATTCGAGACAGTGCTGGGGGCTCTGGCTGGGGCTGCTCGTATCCGACGGCCAGCTAGGGTTTGAGCTCCCGCATATATCTCCCACAGGTGGACCATCGTCTCCAACGCCGGCAGAGCCGCCGCAGTCGCCGCCTGCGACGCCAGCCGTCGCCATGACTGAGAGGAAAGAGTGCGGGGGAGGAAAAGAGAGTGAGAGGAGCAGACCGGGCGGGGTACGGCTCGAAGACTAAGCGGCCCGGCTCGAACCGGTGCGCCAGCGGTGTGTAACGCCGTCTAACGGTGTTGCCGTGTGAACAGTGCTGCCACGTCGACGGATGCGGGCCCCCCTTGTCATAAACGCACTTAAAACGGTCCAAACAAGCAACTAGTGTTTTTTGCAAAAGTTTATGAAAAAAATTAATGGTTTTTGGCACAATTTCGTATATGTGTGGTACCTGCAAACCTAGCCTGAAGTGTCGATGTTTTTTGCAATTCACTCCCTCAGCATCACACCATTGGTGCGCAAAATATCCTCTGTTTTCTTGAGAAAAGAACGTCAACCCCCTTCTGAATACCTGCCCAAGTAGTCGGAAGAGTGCAAGCAGCAAAACAAAAGTCTCAAAAGGAGTCTTGATCATCTTGTTTCCAAAACTAGCTATATTACAATGGTTCCAGATTGCCTAAGTTATAGCACACAAATCGACAGTAAATAAACTTTCAGCACCAGGGCAATATATGCATAGCACCAAAGAAAACATTGCCACACATTGTTAGGAATTAGGATAGCTAGCTGAACAGTCCTGGCAATAAGGTCTAGATGAGGTGTGCACCCGCTGTGTGGCGTGTTGATGGTGCATTTTTCTGCTGCCTGAACGACCACAATGAAGCTTGCGTCTTCAGGTTGATCGATTCAGGAAAAAACGATGACTATTCATAGTTTTCTTCACAACCAGAACTCGGTAACTCCATACAACACGACCCACACAACACAGCTGTGACGTATAGTTATTCGTTACATACTGCTAATTAGTCATATCCATGTTTCATTTACCTGTAATCCCAAGCACCAAAAAAGGGCAGCCCGGTGGTGCATGTAGCTCCAGTTTGCGCAGGGTCCGGGGAAATGTCAAGCACTAACTCGAGTTAAATATTCAACATGATAAACTGGTTGGATAACATACTCGTGACATGATGCCACAGCATGCAAACTCAGCCGGCCATTCTTTACACACTAGCATCAGGTAGAGACAACCATTTGGGTTCCAGTCTTATGAAAAATATCGCAAACATTGTTTACTTATTAGAAGCACAAGTACTCTGAACAAACAAACTTACAGACGTTGCCAAACACAAAGCAAAACTTCCGTAACATACGTTCTGAACAAATATATAACGATGAATGACTTGTCACAAAGCTTATCAGACCCACTTCCTTTAGTTTCAGCTCATCACATGTTTGATGCTTCTTGTCATCAGAGGTGGTTTCGGAGCTTCTGTGCAATTGCAGCCCAACCGAAGATAAGTATGAAGGGCCAGAGTTCTATGAACATTCGGCTAATGATTATCCATGCTAACCATGTTAATCCACGACTTAGTCCCGTCCGGACGCATATCGGCCGTGCAAGAATACCCACCTTTAGTAAAAATTCCCAATTTCTATATAGCACCACAAGGGGGCTAAGCACACAGATAGCAATGGCAGTAGCATGTGCTACCGGAGCTAGCACCATATACACACCCAGTGCAAAAGCAGCAGACAAACATGTGACCGAACTTGACATGAAGAACACAGAGGTGCCTAAGTTGATTTGACGGCTCATTAAGTTAACCATAGGAGATCCAGAATACATGAGGCCAATGGTAGCTGTTGAGGAGCAAATAAAAGCTAATGCATTGGCCATCATGAATGCGTCAAAGGTATACCTCCCAGCAAGTGTTGGTGTGCCTCTATTGGGATGATCGTCTGCTACGAAACCTCCAGGAACAGCAAAGGTTGCACCAAACGCCACAGTTGCTATTAAGACTGAACCAATTCCTAGCATTTGGCTTGAATCTTTCACCTTCCCTTCCTCTATGGCCGCTTCGTCTGGTTTCAATTGGCGGCTATAGTTTTCTTCAACCTTATCCCAGCGGAGACAACTATGTTTTGCACCAGCATACGTGAGTACCTTGTATATCAGGCTGTCAGTGTTCTGAAAGAACAAAATAGGAATATGAGAACCATATGGGTAATGACACATGAATTATTTTGTTTTGCTTCCAAAGACCAAGTGTAGAATATTGATAAAGGTGAGAGTATATTACCCAATTAAAATACATTCCTTTAGGAAGCAAGCTTCTGGATATGTCAAGGGCAGTCTGTTTTTTGTTGTTTTCTAGACTTAAGTGCACTTCCTTATTCGCGAATAGGGAACCAAAAATATAAAGCTTGCTAGCCTGCACAGCTAAATGCACTGCTGTGTTCCCATCATTGTCTTGCATATTTAATGTCCAAGCTAAAGATGGAGTTCGGCAGACAAAGGTGACTATGTTCAGTCTTCTTTTCTCAACGGCGACATGAAGGAATGTCTGTCCTTGAGCAGTGCGCAATCCGGCACTACTAGGTAACTTCTCAAGTAGAGTGATTATGGTATGTTTTGCGCCCATAGAGGCAGCAACATGTATGGGGAAAAATCCGTTGTTGTCTGCCTGATACACTGGTGCTGGGTTAGCTTCTAATAATTGCTTGAATCCATTAGAATGCCGGAAGGCTGAAGTGAAGTGAAGAGGTGTACTCCCGTCTATATCCCCATGAGTGGTAAGGCTATTGTTCCATTTCAACACATGTCCTCTCATTATATCTGAAAATGCGACATTTTGTTTGTTAGTCGAAGGGAAGTTAAGCAACATGACGGCAAGAGGATTACCGGTAGGAAAAGAGTTTGAGATATTCCGTTCTTTTCTCAGACGACCTTACCGCTGTAAGAGTAATTAATCCCAATACAGGTAGTAGTTATATTTAGCCGGAGTGCTGCCGTACGTGCCGATGTCCAGGTGGTAGCTTGAGTACGGGAGGGAGTACTAGCTTCATGCCGTAGCTATATATTGGTGTAATTGCATGGCTTCCACACTCAACGTGAGTTAGAGTCCCCTTCATGAGTTGAGAAGTGAAGCAACGTGCCTATATGACTTTACTATTGCTGATATGTTGGTTTTCTATTTTTCCTTGTTAGTATGTTGGTGCTTGGTTGTGTGCATCCTATCAATGTAAAGGCCGGATGTTGTTCATCATTCTTTGTATTCGCTTGATGCTTGAAGCACGATTTTTCCCCACCTTTTTCTTTCTTTTTAAGTGCCTCCCGTGAAAGCAAATTTTATGCCTCCATGAGAAGCAAATCTGTGTCACTCGCAGAAAAAACACACACACATTTCTTTTCCTTTTTCGAGTGACACAACTAAAAGAAAAGAAAACATGTCTTTTCCTTTTTCGAGAGGCATATGTCCGTGCCTCTTGCTGAAGCAAATCTGTGCCTCCACGAAAAGTAAATATGTGCCTTTCGTGGAAGCAAAAAACACATTTTTTTCCTTTTCCGATAGACACAACTTTGCCTTTCGCGGACACAAATCAGTGCCTCCACGAGAATAAATCTATGCTTCTCGCGGGGGAAAAGTTGTGTCTATCGATAAACACAAAGAATGATGTTGTTCATCATTCTTTGTATTCGCTTGATGCCAAAAAACACATTTTTTTTCCTTTTCCGATAGACACAACTTTGCCTTTCGCGGACACAAATCAGTGCCTCCACGAGAATAAATCTATGCTTCTCGCGGGGGAAAAGAAAATGCGTTTATTCACGCAATTTTTTTGGATTTTTTCAAAACCTAGGGAAACCAAGGTGAAATCTGAAAAACCGAGAAGAAATAATTTAGACCCCGCAAACGCATACAGAAAAAATGAAATCCCGAGGAAACGCCCAACACGCGACACGTGGCGGCGGCTGAGAGTGCGCCAAGTGGTGCTCTCTTAGCCCACCAAAATGACCTTTGAGGGGCTCCCGCTTATTGATACCCCTCACTTAGTTGCTTCCACAATTTCCTTGTTTTCTGGTTCATACTTATGTTCGTGTAGATCTTGGTGTTCATGCTCGGGTTGGCTGGCTTGGTGTAAGGCCTGGTCGCAGGCCTGGGCTAGAGGCAGCCTGTGCCTGCACCACTCAGGGAAATGTTCTATGTTTAATTTGCCCCTATGAGGCTTGTCACAGTGGAGAATAATTTAGACTTGTAACATGCATATATATCTTATCTTATCTTATATTTACTAATTGGAGGCATCTTTCGAGACTCTGCGTTAACCCATATTATCAAGATTAGCCATTAGATAGTAAATTTGATGGTCAAGATCTACTATAAGGTGATTTGCTATTGAAAAAATCACCACATACGTATGGGATCTCCACCCTTACAAAAATAATTTATATAACCTTAATTTAGTATATGAAAATAATTTATATATACATCATCTTTGGACAAAATGAAACTTACCATGCAGCATATGCCTCTCACGCTTCAAATTTTGTTGTGCGATATGTGTTTATTGTATCTTTCTCCCAACTTTTGTTGAGTTGTGTTATATGTGCTACAGTGTGGATTAAATAAATGAGGAAGATGTGTAGCTTGCCATATAAATCAAATTAATTCATACTCTCTTCCTCCCTCAGTAGGTGTTGTGAAATTCACGAGGAGGTGCCTCTTGCTACTATGACATGATGGCTTCATTCAGACCAGTGGTGGTGGCAGTTTCGCAACATAGATGGGAAATCAGATGCACTCTTCCCGATAATGAAGTCTACAATACATGTGAGTCTTTTTTGATATCATTGTATGAATCACTTAACATCTTTATGGATGTACGATATTTGAAATTTAGACACTTGCATTATACATAAGAATACAAATTTATTGACAAATACGTATCACTACAATGGCTAGGCCGTGCAGGTGCACGGGTGGCGACTAGTGTTACTAACTTCATAGTGGTTACTAGTTCATATGTGTGATAACCTAGAAATCTTCATTTATTATGTAGAGTCATTTTTCATCGAAAAGCACTATGTGATGGTAACATAATATGTTACTCCATTTGTCTCTCTTCTTTTTAAATATTTTCATATCACTATTTTTTCTTACATGGCATGCATGTTACTCCCACTACGAATAGTTTGAGGATCCGAACTAGCGAGCTGTCGTCTTGCAGTAAAGAAGTTGCAGCAACGAAGTCAACCGTAGAAGGCTTATGATTGGTGATAGGAATCAAATGGTATTTATGACTACTATTGTCTATTACTCTATAAGCTACTCACTTGTAGGCTTCCTGCCATTTGTGGAAATAGTTTCCAAAATGTCTCATTTAGTCGATGCTTGGAGGCATTTTTTTGTTAAATGGCTCCATTAGTCCCAAGGGCCTTAGTATATCCAATCATCTGAGGCATAATGAGGAAGCATCTTTGATTTTTTAGGCTTTTTCATCAAAATGCTAAAAAAATCTATATTAGAGCAATTAAGTAGAATACCTCCCTCACAATAAAAACGAAAACACCTCAAATATCATTTATGCACGCAACTGGACGATGACTCGGTTCCACGCTGCAAGTGATATAAACGTTTTTCTCTAGCAAGGAAGGCTATTATTAGAGTTTGGCACATGGCCACAGATTTTACCGGCCAGGCCCTTCTTGGTCAGTTGGTCCTCTACATAGTTATGTAAAATCAGAAAATTAAGAAAGAAAGAGAAGAAAACAAGGACATGATAGAAACCTTTTTTTTATTAATTACTTGGGTAAAATGTTGATTGTATATATTCATGCTTTTTTTATGCGATTGATCTTGTGGGAGAAACCCAACAACAGCCAGGTTCGACTCAACTATTGGCATGGAACATAAAGGCACTCAATTACCAGGGTAAATAAAAAGGTAACAAAATAACTTTAATGGGGGTAAATTGTCATATTTGCATGTAGGCAGATATTTCATGTGTACAGTCTATTCGACCTCAATAGCAAAAGTGGCAGGAAATTTTGTATTCCCTCCGGAAAAAAATATAAGAGCGTTTAGATCACTACTTTGGGAGTACCATCATTCACATCGTAACATATGTACTGCAGATTCTTTTTACAAAATTGGTTGGCGGCCACTGAATTTCAAGCTTAAAATGATGTATGCATCTACAGATTTACTCTATTGGTAATTTGTATTACGTAACTCTGAAAATAGAAAATTAGTACCTGAGCCTTGAGCAGTCACAGCATGTAGCGCATTTTGCCCATTTGGCCCGGAATACGAGAGATTCCCATTGCTTTTCAGATGCAGTGCCTCTGGAAGGAATTCCTTTTCCAGTAAGATTGCTAGGTACAATGGTGAAGTGCCTTCTTTTGGATAATTAGCCAGATCAGGATCAGCCTCCATTAGACTGTCCACAATATCCTTTCTTCCAATGCGGACAGCATCATGCAAGGCCGTCTCTTTAAGCACATTCTCCTTCCTCAGGAGCTCGTGCAACCTGTTGCAACTTTCAGCTAGTTGAATGAGACAAGAAAGCATTTGAGATTTACCAGCTCTGGCGGCAGAATGCAAGGGCGTGTCACCCTTTCTGTTCACCGCAAGCAGGAGGCCTTGGTCTCTCTCGTTGATGATGCGAGCACAGTTCTGAAATTCTATGCTGTCCCCATGGCCATGGCTGGCAACCACATGTAGCGCGGTGTCCCCGTCAGGGGTGACACCCTGAAGAAGCAGAGTTATTGTCATACCATCACCAGAAGCTAGATCAACTCCGATTTCTACATCACCAGAAGCTTGTGGCACCGTCAGCCTTTTTCTGCTGCTGCTGACAGGGGTTAGCAAGTCAAGAAATTCCTGAGTAGGCACAATCAGCGGGGGCTTTTGTGCATCTTCCCTGCTGAAAAGGAAATTCAGTGCACCCGAGGAGCCCAAGCATGCGGATGCCAGCAGCAGGGGATTCATGGGCGCCGGCATCGTAACCCGGTGAGAAGACAGCACCTCCAACTGCTGGACATCGCCGTCGGCTAACGCCGGAGCAACCGGCGGACTCATAAGCGCAGCTCCGATGCTCGAACTCAACTCCTTCAACGACCCTCTCGCGATCCCTTGCACCTTCTACTTTCTGGCTAGCTACTTGGATGATCAATGTAATTGATAGGCTGTGCGCTAAAAACTCAATGTATGGCTGAGTTTTTGTTCCTCCCAAGATGCACCTTTTGTTGTGCCCGAGCCTGAGTGGATGCTTTGCGTAGGATTGTGGTGATCACGTGCATCTAGCATCTAGCATGTAATAAATACTAAAGGTGGTGATCACGTGCATCTAGCATGTCATTGGTGCACCGACAGTCCGACACATGAGATGCATCTTGGGAGGAACAAAAGTCGTCCGCGACAATGATGCTGCCTCGAGTGTCCTAAACTATTTGCATGTGGGTCTTCAATCACCATCCCCAATGTTTCATCTGAACCCAGATGGAAGCCAGGAAGAGGGGGGCCTGTATCACTAGTAGAAAACAAGGCTTTGAACACAGCTCCCTGTACACATTAGTCTCAGTTTCATCACGAATCGGAACTAATGTCTACTGGCACTCGCTACTGCTATATCTATTTACACTACTAGGAAAATGGCTATAGATGAAATGGACACTAATGGCGCACCACATGTGTGGAGCAGTGGCGCACCATATATAGGTACGCCATTAAAATCCAAATACTAATGGCGCACCACATATACGATGCGCCACTACTAACAATTTTTTTTCCAAAACTAGTAATGGCGCACCAGGGGATAGTGCGCCATTACTAGTTAGAAATGGCGCATCACATGTGTGGTACGCCACTGCTATATAGCAGTGGCGCATCATATATAGGTACGCCATTAAAATCCAAATACTAATGGCGCACCACATGTGTGGTGCGCCACTGCTATATAGCAGTGGCGCACCATATATAGGTACGCCATTAAAATCCAAATACTAATGGCGCACCACATATACGGTGCGCCACTACTAACAATTTTTTTCCCAAAACTAGTAATGATGCATCAGGGGATAGTGCGCCATTACTACTTAGAAATGGCGCACCATACACTCAGTGCGCCCCTACTAACATTTATTTTTTTATTTTTTTTCATGGCACACCGCACCCACGGTGCGCCATTACTAACAAATTGTTTTTTATTTTTTTTTCAAAATTAGTAATGGGGCACCGTGGGTATGGTGCGCCATTACTAGTTTAACTAGTTTTAGCGCACCGCACCCACGGTGCGTCATTACTAACTTTGACTAAAAATTCCTCCGAATGCACCCCCCTAGACCGCTTTTCAGTTTTAGAAAAAATAAAAGAAAATGATGAAAATGTTAAAAAAAATAAAAGAAAATAAGTTTCCATGTGATATGTGGTCTAGTTATTGGGAAAATTTACAAATATGAATTTCGACTTCATTTGCAAAATCTCTCTAGTTATTCGGATTAAAAATTTTGGATTAAATTCATCTACTCGAAATATGAATTAGTAATATCTACTCAAAAAAATTCATGGCGCCACTAGTAACAGAAAAAAAAATTAGTTTCGAATTTTTTTGGGAATTTATTTTCAAAATATGGTACGTAATATGAACGAACGTTTGAAATATTTTTTCAAAATTTCATCACACTCATGAACATGAACAAAGTCCTAAACATCTACAAGGTTAATAGGATTGATATGTTAGATATATAAACAAGTGCCTGTTAAGTGAGCTGGTGCTGGGGTTGGATAGAACTCTGAAGTTAAGCGTGCTTGAGCTGGAGTAGTGTGAGGATGGGTGACCTTTCGGAAAGTCTGACCACGGAGTGCGATTTGACTTGATATTAAGCATATTGACCCGAGATTAAGCCATAGTGACACGAGATTAAGAAAAAAAACAAAAAAAATTTAAAAAAAATGAATTTTTTTTGAAAAAAATTGTCAGTAATGGCGCACTTCTATGTGGTGCGACATTGCTAAGTCAGATAGTAATAGCACACCTCTAGGCATACTAATGGCACACTACAGCTGCATCATTAGTAAAAAATTCTAATGGCGTGATGCTAGTGGCGCACCTGTAGTGCGCCATTAATGGCCAAAACTTATTTGCATTCCCTCCTCAAATCCATATGCCTTGAAGAGAGCTTCCCAATTAGAGCAACCGAAATGGAAGCGATCGACCGCATTGTACAGCTTAACCAGAAACTCATAACCATATTTAGTTCTTAAGTGAGCCCTCGTCTCCACATGCTCAAAGTCATTTAAAATTTTAAACCAAAACCAAGCTTCTCCAATACATATGGTCTAGCATGGCATGGGATGTACTAATCGAATTGTAAAAAATCCATAAATTACATGTTGAACAAAAGAAGCACAAGTGATGATATTAATTATGATGAAATGTTTGTCGTTGCATACCGTACAAACATCAAAGGTCTCCTCCAGCTTCACGGTGAAAAACCTATCATTTTGCAGGTGAGGAAACCTGTTGCACAAACCCTGGTCATTGTAGCAGTACCCACACTCTGGGATCCCATCGTCATCAGACATCTCCTGTGTTCAAAATTCAAAGATTATAACTCGACAGCAAAACCCAAAAAATCCGGCATGACCTTATTAAAAAAGGACATATCGAGCGTCTGAAATTTGCCAGAACAGAAATTAATCAACACTCCGGCAAAACATAGGCCACTTACCGATGGTCATTGCATTTTAATGGTTGAAAATATGTACAAAAACACTTCAAAATATCTTATATATAATCCTAACACTAAATAAACTAGTTTTATTAACTACTTACTAAATAAACTAGTTTTAGTAACTACTTACTAAATAAACTAGTTTTATTAACTACTTGCTAGATAAACTAGTTCTATTAAGCACATACTATAAATAAACTAGTTCTATTAAGCACTTACTAAATAAACTAGTTCTATTAAGCACTTAATATAAATAAACTAGTTATATTAATCACTTACTAAATAAACTATTTCTATTAAACACTTGCTAAAAATTCTACTACCCTAGTTCTACCCTAAATTTTCTTACTTCTATTTTATTCAAAACACCTAAAATAGTCAAAAACCTATTCTATTAAAAAACCTACATTCTACAGTGTCTACATTCGAAAATATACATTTAAATTACCTACAATTTGCAAGAATAGAGACAAGGGAGGGAAGGAGGAGAGAGGAGGGGGAGGAGCCGGCCAGAGGAGGAGGGAGGGAGGGGCGGTGGGAGGAGGGCTGCCGGCGGAGGAGGGAGGAGGGAGGAGGGTGCGACCGGAGGCGGAGGGAGGAGGAGGGAGGAGGGCACGTGGGAGGAGGAGGGAGGGAAGGAGGATGTACCTCGGTGGCGGTCGGACGACGGCGGCGGCGACGGCGGACGATGGGTATCGGCGCGGGCGAGAGTGACTGAGAGGGAGAGTGTCACATCCCTAGCCTTGCTATGCACTTGGACTAGCTTGGTTGTTGCATCATGTCTAAATTTATGAAATTTGAATTGGGGATGTTCAAACCCTAGCACCAAATGAATTCAACTAGGTTCAAATAAAAATATTCTCAATAAATCCAGAATGTTTTTTAGAAAAGTTCATCATTTTTGAATTGGTTTAGAACCTCTGCCAAAAATGGTGCACATTTTTCTAGGTCACTCTGGATTTTTGAATTAATCCATAAAGTATTTGAATTTGGGCATTTAAATGCTATAAATAATTTAAATGCTCAAATAATTCTGAAACTAAATGAGGGCTGTTGGAAATATTCCAAACAGAGCCCACAATTATTTTCAGGGTTTCTGAAAATGCCTTAGCATTTTAATTAAGTCAAAACAATTACAGAAGAATAGAAAAACAGAAACATAAGTAGAAAGAGAGGAACCTTACCTGCACTTACCTGGCGGCCCAACTGGAGGCCCAACACTGCTAGCCCGTGCAAGTCATCCCCAACCTCTACCAGAAGGCAGAGGCGAGGGAGGGCACGGCGCGCGCGCGAAGGCGCCACGCCACCTGCCTGCTTGCCCCTCCCCCCCGACACTCTGGCCTCTCTGGACGTTGACACGCACTAACCCCGGCCCTCTCAATCTCCCCCGTGCTTCCCCTCCTTCTCTGTTCTCTCTCTCTCGCACGGCCCAGCGCCGACGACCACCACCACGGCCACCGGGAACCTCTCACCCTTCCGCCGAGTCCAGAAGCACCGCCAAGACCTCCTCGTCCTCCTAATCGAGCTACGAGACGCCAGGAGGCCCTGCTTCATCGTCATCACGGTCATCTTCAACCTCGGGCACCCGAGCCCCTCGCCGTCGATTCGCGCCGTCAAGGACGTCCCCAAGCCCACTGACCTACTGCGCGGCCTCCCTGTGAGCTCCTTCTGCCAACCCCTCTCTCCCCGCTGTCGAATCCCTCCTCTAGCCCCCCTGGCCACCGCGGCCGAAGCTCGCCGCCGCCGTGCCTCGTCGCCATCGTGGGTAGAGCCTCTATTGCTCGAAGCCAAGCACACCACTATGCTCAACACAGCTCCAGGAGCCCGCCCAGCCTCTCAGCGAGCTTGCTAGCCAAGCGTAGGACGCGCCCGCGCATAGCCGTGCTCCGGCCACCGCTGTCGCCTTTGTCGTCGCCGTTGTAGCCATCCCGGCACCGCCCATGGCCACCACACGATGCGCCTCGACGTGCTGCATTCGTAGAGCCGAGCCGCGCGAGCTCTCGTCGCCGGAGATGGCCCGACGAGGAGCGCCGCCGCGTCTTGCTTAGCACCGGCGGCTAATCACCGGTTAGGTGATGTGACAGATTAGTTTAGCCACTAACCCCGCGGTTAGTTTAACCAAGTCACACTGACAGTGGCCCGACCCTGTTAATCATTAGATTAGGTTTATTTTAAAACCTGTTAGCTAACTGAGACACTGACGTGTGGACCCCACTGGTCAGGTTTGACCTGGACCGGTGTTGTTGACCTGCTGAGGTCAGCATGACGTGATGCTGACGCAGTATTACATTTTCTGGATTTATTATTATTCAGGAAATTCAAAAAATGCTCAAAACTTCTAAAATTCATAGAAAATCAACCGTAACTCCAAATGAAATAATTTATATATGAAAAATGATCAGAAAAATCCAATCTATCCATCTGTACCATTTTCATGCATGTTAGAACAACTTATGCCTGCTGAACAGGTCAAATAAGTTAAATGACATTTAAACCTTCACATATGGAGTTTGAATTTGAACCTAGGGTTCAAACCAAATCCATTTAACTTGTTGCTAGTTGCATTAGCTCAAACCACAGCATATTGCCATGTCATGATCATACATCACATTGTGCATTGCATTGATTGTGTTCTTCCTTGTTTGCCGGTGTTTGTCCCCTCTCGATAGACATGGTTCCGACGATGAGTTCGATGACACCGATGAAGAACTATATTATCTTCAGAAGTGCTAGGCAAGCAAAACCCCCTTGTTCATTCCGATACAATCCCACTCTCTCGCTCCTGCTCTCTTTTACTGCATTAGGACAACAACGATTCAACTGTTACATGCTGCTGTAGTTGAACCCCTTTCCTCTGCATGACCTGTCATTGCCACAGTAAATAGATGAAACCCACTAGCATGAGTAGGAGTTGTTTGAGCCCTGATGTGCCTACTCATTCATACTTGTTTGTCATGCCTGCTACTGCTTAGAGTTGAGTCAGGTCTGATTTATCGGGGATGAATTGGAGGTGTGTGAACATGTCCTACTGTGTGTGAGCTAAGTGTGTGAACACAATTTGGTAAAGGTAGCGGTGAGAGGCCATGTAGGAGTACATGGTGGGTTGTCTCATTGAAACTGTCCTCAGGAACTGAGTCTGTGTTTGTGATCCATGAATAGTTACTACCACACATCGGGTTCCGGTAACTCGACCCCTCTCGACTTATTAATCAACTCGATCTCTGTCCAGGAGTTGCAACTAGTTTCTGGTGTTTGTAGGTAGTGTTAGTAGTCTACCAAGTGGCACCCGGTACAGGTGGGCTTGGGACAGACTAGGCACAGTGGCACGGTGTACCAAGTGGCACCCGGATGGTGGGCTTGGGAACCTTGCTCACATCGTTTGGGGCCGTGAGCGGCACCCCGGCCGGATCTCCTTGCGGATGGAATCTGAATAGGCGATAAACCTGGACGAGAGACTTGTGTGGTTAGTCAGGTCATGGCCGACTCCCTCGCCAGGCTTCCGCTTGAAGGTTGCCGAGATACACGACGTGTACATGGTGGTAAGTGGCGAGAGCATGTGTGAAGAAGTACACCCCTGCAGGGTTAATATGATCTATTCGAATAGCTGTGTCCGCGGTGAAGGACTTCTGGGTTGCCTGTACAGTTCATAGACAAGTGAAAGTGGATACTCTAAAATACGCAAGATAAGCGTGAGTGCTATGGATGGCGTTCTCGTAGGGAGACGGGAGCGGATCCATAGTGGTGTATTGATATGGTGAATATGTGGACTCGTGTGCGCCACCTCAAAAAAGTTACTTGCAGTCGTAGTTCAGGATAGCCACTGAGTCAAAGCTGGCTTGCTGCAGTTAAACCCCACCACCCCCTTTGTTGATAATGATGCATATGTAGTTAGTTCTGATGTAAGTCTTGCTGGGTACATTTGTACTCACGTTTGCCTATTTTATGTTTTTGCAGAGAGACTTCAGTCTCGCTAGTAGTTCCGCTTGGAATTCGACGTTTAGCTTGTTACCTCGGCTACGATCTTGTGCCCTCGGCAGGATCTAGTAGATAGTCAAGCTTCTCAGCCTTTTTCATTTATAGTTGTCTGTACTCAGACATGCTAAGCTTCCACTTGTGCTTTGATTTGTGTGCTCTGAATGTTGGGTCATGAGACCCATGTTTGTAATATCTCGCTCCTCGGAGCCTATTGAATAAAATACTTGAGTTGTAGAGTCATGTTGTGATGCCATTTGTATTTGCACATATCGAGCATATTGTGTGTATGTTATTGAAATGCTTGGTATGTGTGGGATCTGACTATCTAGTTGTTTATCCTTGGTAGCCTCTCTTACCGGGAAATGTCTCCTAGTGCTTCCACTGAGCCTTGGTAGCTTGCTACTGCTCCGGAACACTTAGGCTGGCCGGCATGTGTCCTTCTTCGTTCCTGTGTCTGTCCCTTCGGGGAAATGTCACGCGGTGTCTACCGGAGTCCTGTAACCTGCTACAGCCCAGTTTACCGGAGTCCTGCTAGCCCAGTTGCTACAGCCCGGATTCACTCGCTGATGACCGACACGTTCGTTGCTGGGTCATGTATGCCTGTCCCTGTAAGTTAGTGCCACTTTAGGTTCACGACTAGCCATGTCATCCCGGGCTCCTTGTCATATGGATGCTAGCAACACTATCATATATGTGAGCCAAAAGGCGCAAACGGTCCCGGGCCTGGTAAGGCGACACCCGTGGGAATACCGTGCGTGAGGCCGCAAAGTGATATGAGGTGTTACATGCTAGATCGGTGTGCCATTGAGTCGGGGTCCTGACAGTTTTGGTATCAGAGCTTGACTGCATGTAGGATTACCAAGCCAAACTGGTCGAAGTTGAGTCTAGAAATTCTTTAGTTATATAAGGGAATTGATTGTGGGATGGAACGTAGGGCTCTTTTTACTCCTTATACCTTATGCCCTTCTGATCTGAGTCATCTTATCTTTCCTGCGGGGTTAAGGAACTAGGCTATCTCCTCTTTCTATCAGGATCACGTGTTACTAATCTGTAGACTTGTAAGATTGATGAACTCAAGCCTCGGTTCAGTCCCTACTACTTTTGTGTGTTCATAGCTGGCCTCAGAACCTTGATTTTGTGATGTTGAGTGGTTACGCCACCAATTTGCAGGATGTCTCAATTTTTTTTTGAGCATTTACAGTCGTTATGCTGTCTGAGTCATCCCAGGTTTCTAAATAATCTGATGCAATTGCAAAATCCTTCCCTCTATTTTCGATGACCTTTCTGGCCAGGTTAACCGCACTAAACGCTGAGTTGAGGTATTCTATTACCTCGACATATATGTTGGAGTTATTATTATGACCCTAGGTGTCTAGAGTATCACCTAGTAATCCAGCCATGCTCTGTGTTCCCAGTGTGATGATTCTGGCCATCATTCTTGAAAGCATCCCGTGATGCCACTTAGTAGTAGGTATTCTACTCCTGGGTTGTTGAACCCGAGATTCACCCTACTTGCTTCATGTTGATAGTGTTTGCTAGCTCCTTCAGGAAATTAGTAAACTTTGCGACAGTCCTCAAGGTCCATGGTATTTCCTTCTTCCAATACCATGAACAATTTATGGCAGAAGTTCCTCGTTGAACCAAAAGATCACAACCAGAGTGCTCTTGATGAGTTCTCGATTATATGTTGTTACTCTGCCAGCTCTACCTTTCTGCATGGGTTTTCCGGAAGAAACTTGTTGAACTTGGTTCGACATGCTAATCCATGCATCCACAACTCAGAAAATCATATGTTCTTTCGAGTTGTCCCTCTTTAGTTGTCTTCTGACCTTCATCTATCAATTGATAGTCAAGCGTATGTATGCATTCGTTCATCGATGCCTATTACTCTTGTGGTCCGTCAAGCCATTCTATTCTGGAATGACTAGGAGAAACAAACTCCAGTACCTCATCCATATCCAGGATTGGGTCAAAGCAGTTGTATTCCGTAGATCAAAATAGAATCAAGCTTTTGACCCCTTCTACCCTGAAGTGTTACCCTCTTTACGTCAGGATCGTCATGAGAATTGCACTATCTCTTATGAATTCTTGATGCAGTAATACTTCTCGCCCTCATTATTCATTTCTCGTCTCCCGTGTTGTTGCAACCGGAATGCCGACAAGTGAACCGTGATGTGTGAAATCTATACTCCTAGCAACTCCGTTGCTTGGTAGTTAAAGGACAATAATTTCATTCTTAGCATGTTGGTTCCAGAATCATCATTCTGAGATAGATCGTGCTACCTAGTCCTTATTCTGGTGCACCTCTTGATCAATGAGTTAGGGCTATGCCAATCCCTTGGTTATTTGATCATATCGTCTTACCTGAGAAGCAAGATTATTCTCGAGCTTAGTAGCATATTGGTGGCTCGTGATTTTCCGATTATCTTCCAGGAAGTATCACCAGGTTGTCCCCCTGACCAATGCGTTGAGATTGTGATCAAGTTGGTTTCTTGTAAAGCAACCTTCTCCAAGAATCTGTGCAGGATACCCCTGAGCTAGTTGGTTAAGCTAAACAACAACTTGGAGAGTTGGAAGATAAAATCTTGTCCGACTTAGTTCATTTAAGGGATATCTTGTATGTGTGTTGAAGAAACATGGTATTTTCATTGATTGACCCTAGTGATTAGTTAATGGACCAATCATCTTATCCAATCTTTGATTCGAGTATGGGCTATCCTCAAATCAAATCAGAACCAACTATATTCGTAATGTTGTCTTACTCGTGGTTGTTTCTTCGAGCATACACCATTATATCTTTTGGGTCTGACCAATGCTATCACTTGTTCACGCAATTATGGGATTCCATCTTCATGGAAACCTGGATGAATTGTTGTTGAGCCCATCAGCAACATTTTTATCTTCTCCGTGATTGTGCTGAACATCCAGCTAGTATTGGAAACTTTTATAAGCATTATCTTCATGACCCGCTCATGGAGCATATGTCCGGATGAAAGAAGTGACCTCCTCTAATTCATGTGCATTTGATGCAAGTTGCCGCTGTGAATCCGAGAAAGTCAATGTTGCCTCCTCTGGAACCATCTCAAGTCAGTCCTGCATGTGCGAAGTATGCTATGGTTTGATAGGCTCGCTACCTCCATTCTATATGTGTCCCTAGCACACCAAGCCACTGATTGAATTGTTCAAGGAGAAGAAGTTTCTTCATAAGAGCTAATCATATGACTTATGTAAGGACTTCGATATCCCCAATGATGGTTCCGAACCAGAACTCGGTAGTGTTTTATCATAAGACTACTATGTGGTCATGTTTGTCTTGGACATCATGTTCACATGCATGTAGCAGAACCAGCTCATGTTTTGGAGCTTGCTATCGTAGTTCATCTCCCAAGAATCTCACAATGTCATCTCGTCGACTTGTGTTGCAACCTTTCTTTTCTAGACATGTTGTCTGGAATATCCTGACACCAACCAGATCTGAATCTCAGGTAGATATGATGATTGGAATTGTTCCAAGAACCATAATATTGGTCTCTCTGTAACCGGTAAAGTGGATGTCGTGGCCAACACACCCAACCGGAAGACCTATTATTGTAGTATCTTGATTGACGAAGTTGGTCACATCCCCATAAGGATCTCGCAGGATCTACTTCCGTAGTTATTCCTTATGGATTTTTGTGCTTCTGAAATCCGACCTTTACTTGATGCTCATATTGATGCTTTTAAGCATTGACCGTGGTACCTAGTACATCAAGGAGAACATTAGAAGCGGAGTGCTAAATGTCTCTCGGTCGATCATCCAGATTTTGTTTCCTTGGCATTGCTAGGGTGAAATCTGAGAAAGTGTTGTCTTCCTTTCCATCTGCATCCTCCATCGTTATTCATCATGGTAGTATGTAGTTGTATTAACATTCTTTTCATAGATGTTGGTAGAACTATGATGATTATGGAATTGCTCAAGTTCTTGAGAGCACGCGCAAGCAAAATCATTCCTTGTGTTGTTTTCAACAAGGTAATCCACATCATCCATTCTAATTCGGGTATGCCATTCTACCGAACCCCTCCAAACGACCGCTCGAGAATTGACTTAGGCTGGTATAAAGAGTTTCAATGATCTCTGAATCAAAAGTAAATCTTTTTGCCACTTAAGGGAATAATTCTACGAGTCGCCTCCTCTAAGGTGTCTCGTTATGGTATCATGACAATTCAACTCCTCGCTACGTTGACAACTGTTCACCACCTTCTTAAGTGTGGAATTGTTGTCTACCTAATGAACCCTCATCATCTGTTCCACTCCATCCCTCTAGATGTGTGCTTCATGTCTCAGCTCGAGAGATGTTGCTATGTCTCATTCCGTGAGTTAATCTTGAGTTGTATGATCTTCGAGAAGATCGATCCTTTTAGAGTTTTCCCTTTCCTCTCGTCGTTATGTTAGTTGGAGGTCTTAGAGCAAGAAATCAAGTCAACAATGGTGACCGAATCAATGTTCTTATGAAGTGCAACCTGGATCGTGAAGATTGTGTTAGTTTGCGTTCCCCCTTCATCTTACCCTACACTTGAATCTCGGGACGAGATTCTTGTTTAGTGGGGGTGAGTTGTCACATCCCTAGCCTTGCTATGCACTTGGACTAGCTTGGTTGTTGCATCATGTCTAAATTTATGAAATTTGAATTCGGGATGTTCAAACCCTAGCACCAAATGAATTCAACTAGGTTCAAATAAAAATATTTTCAATAAATCCAGAATGTTTTTTTAGAAAAGTTCATCATTTTTGAATTGGTTTAGAACCTCTTCCAAAAATGGTGCACATTTTTCTAGGTCACTTTGGATTTCTGAATTGATCCATAAAGTATTTGAATTTGGGCATTTAAATGCTATAAATAATTTAAATGCTCAAATAATTCTGAAACTAAATGAGGGCTGTTGGAAATATTCCAAACAGAGCCCACAATTATTTTCAGGGTTTTTGAAAATGCCTTAGCATTTTAATTAAGTCAAAACAATTACAAAAGAATAGAAAAACAGAAACATAAGTAGAAAGAGAGGAACCTTACCTGCACTTACCTGGCGGCCCAACTGGAGGCCCAACACTGCTGGCCCGTGCCAGTCATCCCCAACCTCTGCCAGAAGGCAGAGGCGAGGAAGGGCACGGCGCGCGCGCGAAGGTGCCACGCCACCTGCCTGCTTGCCCCTTCCCCCCCGACGCTCTGGCCTCTCTGGACTTTGACACGCACCAACCCCGGCCCTCTCAATCTCCCCCGTGCTTCCCCTCCTTCTCTGTTCTCTCTCTCTCGCATGGCCCAGCGCCGACGACCACCACCGCGGCCACCGGGCACCTCTCACCCTTCCGCCGAGTCCAGAAGCACTGCCAAAACCTCCTCGTCCTCCTAATCGAGCTACGAGACACCAGGAGGCCATGCTTCATCGTCATCTCGGTCATCTTCAACCTCGGGCACCCGAGCCCCTCGCCGTCGATTCGCGCCGTCAAGGACGTCCCCGAGCCCACTGACCTACTGCTCGGCCTCCCTGTGAGCTCCTTCTCCCAACCCCTCTCTCCCCGTCGTCGAATCCCTCCTCTATCCCCCCTGGCCACCCCGGGTGGGGAAGGGGGTCACCAGGGCTGCTGGGGCGGCACGGCGACGGGGGTGGCTCGGGGCGGCGGCGGCTCGGGCACGGGCGGAGAGAGAGTGGGGATAGAGAGATGTGGGGCGCGCGGCGGGCATCGATGGATTTTTGTTAGGGCATGGTTCTTTGTTGTCTGCTAGCAGACGACAAAGATTCTAGTTAACGGACGTTAGTTTGGCCACTTTCTTTGCCGTCTGCTAGCGGACAACAAAGAAAGTGTCCGTTAGGTGGTAATCGATAGTGGGCCACCCTCATTCTTTGCCGTCCGCTAGCGGACGGCAAAGATTCTATGCCGTCAGGTAGCGGACGGCAAAGAGTTGGCTGACGGCAAACATGGTCTTTGCCGTCAGCTCTTTCTTTGCTGTCAGCTTCTATTAAGCTGACGGCAAAGACCTTCTTTGCTGTCAGCTAGCGGACGACAAAGATCTAGCTGACGGCAAAGATCCTGATTCCAGTAGTGGATAATGAATGATGTTCATAAAGACACTCAACCGAACATCAATAAACAACCAAATAATGATGTGGAAATAGAACAATCTGCTGATCTTGATAACCCACAACCTACAAATAAAAGATATCATAAAAGAGACTTTGTTGCTAGAAAACATGAAAGAGAAAGAGAACCATAGGTTGAAAAACCCATGTCCATTCCACCTAAGTCAACTAAGAAAAAGGATGATAAAGAATTTGAATGCTTTGTTGAAATGTTTAGGCCAGTCTTTTTGCGCACTCACTTGACTCATATTTTAAAGAGGGCCCCTTATGAAAAACACATGAAAGACATCATCACCAATAAAAGAAAAATACCGGAAGCTGAAATCTCCACTATGCTTGCTAATTACTCTTTCAAGGATGGAGTACCTAAAAAACTTGGAGATCCGGGAATAACAATTATGTTACGACCGCTTTATGTGATTTAGGATCTGGTGTGTTAGTGTTATACCTTTCTCCTTATATAAAAGACTTGATTTTTTAATAAACTCACACTACCAAAATATTTTTGCAAATGACTGACAAATCAACTACCATACATGTCGATATTTGTGAGGATGTGCCCGTTGTTGTTGCAAATGTTACTATTCTAACTGATTTTGTTATACCTGAGATGCCCGAGGACGACAACATTCGATTATCCTTGGTAGAACCTTTTTCAATATTGTAGGGGCTGTTATTGATTGCAATAAAATCAAGGTTACTTTTCATATAAATGGTAATGAGCATACGGTGCACTTTCTAAAAAAACAGTTCCAAGTGAATGGTGTTAACGTTATTGAAAAATCTCGGACACTCACTATTGGAAATTTCCAAATACCTCTACCTACTGGTAAAAATGAAATGCTAATTGTTGGGGATATGCATATCCCCGTTGAGGTAACTTAGTATTTTACGAAAGTTCTTTGGTTTCGTACTAATCGAAGGTGGTTGTTAATAAGACTTGATCAATCTTATTAATGGATCATCTTTGAGAGGCATGAAGTTGATGAATTTAGTAAGCACAACCTTCTGCTCCCAACTTTTATTTTTTGTTTTTCTTAGTAGAATAAAATAAAATGCAATGTTTTGTCTGTTTTCTGATTTTTCCTGTGCAATTAAAAATTACCCAAAAAAAAGTTCTCAGAATGTCCTGGAAATTTAATACGATTTTTTTGGAATATTTAAAATTTATAGTGCAAATAACATCAGAGGGGGGTGCTACTCGTCGCCATCTATCCAACAAGCTTGAGTTTTCTCAATTCGGAGCTCATTTGCAGAAGTTATGGTAGTTTAGGATTTATTGTAACCTCTGTTGTGTTGGCAGTGGATTTGTTAGAAGCCAACCGTAGTATCACGCCTGGCAGCGGTAGTACCCCGAGACTCGCAGGCTGTAATACCGCTCCTGTACCGCTGCTTTCTCGGGGTTCTGATTTTCGTGTCGGGTCCAGCAGGTGTAGCAGCGGCAGTGGGAGCAGTAGTACCTCTTCCCCGCGTTAGTACCGCACCTACTACCGCCACTAGTTTCGGTCGTGGGTTTTCCTCGCTCTGCCCCTCGTAAGCCGATGCGCTCTGTCCCAAAGGTAGTACCGCTGGGATGGGCGGTAGTACCGCTCCGGCGGCACTACCGCCCCCGAGGTTCTTAGTTGTTGCTCTGTTTTTCCTGTTCTACCGCCCGAGCGGTAGTTCCGCTCGTTGGAGCGGTAGTACCGCTCGTGTGCGGGCTGAGCACATAACTGTTGAATTTTTCCCACCTATAAAAGGGGGTCTTCTTCCCCATTGAACCTTATCTCTTAAGCTCGTGTTCTTCCGTCATTGTTGACCTTCTTCGATCTTGCTATTTCC
>NC_041381.1:19351822-19354757 GCF_002162155.2 Triticum dicoccoides | reverse complement strand
TAGATCCACATTTCCACCAATCTATTTCTCCTCTATGTGAGGGGCACCCCTTGGATATATATCTTGGAGATCTTGGTGTTCTCCTTCTTGTTCTTCCTCTCGGAACATCTTGGACGCTTTCTGTGTTGATCAACTTGATTCACTCTTGACTTGGTCTTGATCAACCACGAATCTCTCCAGCTTTCTTCATTAGGATGATGTCTTGAAGGTAAACATGAATGATCACACAATCTTGTTCTTTAAGACATGCTTGCCATAAGTTCAACTCTCACATGACCAATCTTTGGATAATTTCTTGAAACGCACCTTGGCCAACATATAAACTCCTTGAAACCAACACATGGACTTCAAGAAAAGCCTATGGACAAATCCTTCAAATATCACTCAAGGCAACCATTAGTCCATAGAGAATTTCATTAATTACCAAAACCACACATGGGGCACCACATATTCTTTCACTTTTGTTCTCTCTTTGCGAACATGAAAGTGCACTTAAGTATAGCACATAACAATAAGCAGACTCCTGATATATCCAGAAGCATGCTTCCTTGCGGATTGCATTATAAATGGGTAATATACTTTCACCTTCTTACATTTCGAGGCTTGGCCTCTTCAACTGACCCAAATTTATTCATGGCCCGTACATCTATATGGTTCTCATATTCTCCTTTGTTTTTCATAACAGCGACAGCCTGATACACAAGGCACTCAAATTGGTAAATGCTAAAACATAGTTGTCTTTGCCCGTACCAGATTGAAGATAAGTTTAGGCACCCACTAACACCCGAAGAAACAATTAAAGAAGCTGAGAATGTGAAAATATTTAAGCCAGATGATAGGTATTGGTTCAGTTTTAATAGCAATTGTTGCGTTCAGGGCGACCTTTGCTGTTCCTGGAGGTTTCATAGCTGACCATCATACCAATAGAGGCACACCAACACTTGGTGGGAGGTATACGTTGACTCATCGATGATGGCGAATGCGTTAGCTTGTATTTGCTCCTCAATAATTACAATTGGTCTCATGTTTCCTGGATCTTCCATGAATAACATGGTGAACCACCGCATGTACTTGAGACCCTCTTGCTTTTCATGGCAAGTTCGGTCACAACCTTATCTGCTGCTTTTGCACTGGGTTTATAATATATGGTGCTAGCTCCAATTGCTCATGCCACTGCCATTGTTATTTGTGCACTTAATCCTCTCGTGATGCTATAGAAATTTTGAAATATTACTGAAGTTTGGTATTCTTGCAACGACCGTTAGAGTGTGGCTGGGTCGCGTTTTATTGACCAATCATGGACCGGGCCGTCTACCCGGACATACAGGTGCAATATAAGGGATCCAGCTGTAGATGCTTTGTTGTTATTTGGGCAAGCATATATAATGGTTGAAGACGTGAGCGCAAATAGTTTAGGACAACGAGTAGGTCACAGGTTTTGTTCCTCCCAAGATGCACCTCGTGTACATGCACCATGTCATGTTTGGATGCACGTGATCACCACCTCCCCGACAAACTAGTCCATATTTATTAGTTTTGCTCTCTCCGCAAATCTAGAGCAATAACCTCAAACCATCCAGATCTGATCTAAGAGCATCTACAGAGGGACTCCTCAAATTGACCGGACGGACACAAGACCACTGGTTAGATACCGGAGAGAAGGAAAATGTTGACCAAACCAGATCCCTCAAAGCATTCCTAAACGTTCAGGCTATCATGCACTCCTCATATTCATGACTGTGGACAAATAGTGACTCAAAACGGACATGCCCGGACACTGACCGGATGCATCCACAGACATTTGAGAGGGAAAATTTGCTCAGTCCGACTGTAGATGCCCTAATCACTGCCCAATACGCTGAGAGCAATGATCGTCCAATTAGGAACCTTGTAAGCAAAAAGTGTAAGGGGGAGAGAGGAGAGAGAGAGAGATCTAGAGAGAGATGCTTAATTAACTACTCTTGAATAATTTGAGAATGAACGAAGCATTAATCCATATAATTGCACTCATTTCCCAGCCTAGCTAGGGAAACAGAACGTGGTGCCGAGATGCTAGTACTTTGTTGTGTGCGATTCTTTCTTTTTACGTGCTCCCTTGTCCATGGCTCCCATCTGGGTTGAGATGAAACCTTGGGGATGGTGATCGGATCGAGACGGGGGTGTAAATAGTTTAGGACTGTCACGAGACGTTTTGCTTGTCGCTACCTCACAACTTATGTTCCTGTCAAGATCCATCACATGTATGTATACCAATGTCATGCTGGATGCACATGATCACCACCTTTCCAGTATTTATTAGTTCACGCTCCCCGCAGATCTCGAGCAATAACCACAAACACAGCACTCCAGAGGTAATTAACCAGAGTCCCAGTTAACCATCGAATGAAGCTCGGGTCCATATATAGTCCAGGATCGCATAGGATGAGTTGAGCGTATAACAAGGCCCAAACTTTGAGCATCCAACTAGCTAGGTAGCCCCAAACTTTGAGCATCCATTTGAGATGGTTGTTGGCCCGACGTTGGTGATGTCGTCGAACACGAGAGTTGCACCTCCTAGCTCGCCAAATGCTCTGGTGGTAGGCGATGGCGATGCCCAGCGGTTGGAGGCCCTGTCGGCCGGCAACAATGTCCCCGCAGGGGATACAAAGCCAACATCCATAAATCCCCTGCTGCTGGCATCGGTGTGCTGCGGCTCCTCAGGTGCGCTCAAGTTCCTTTTCGACAGGGAAGACGCAGGAGAAGCACCAATGGTGGTGCCTACGCAAGCATTCACTGGTGGAAAAAGGGCCTTTGGTCGCGGTTCGCAACTGCCATTAGTCGCGGTTGCGCAACCGCGACCGAACGGGCGCGACTAAAGGCCCCCACCCCCCCCCTTTAGTCGCGGTTGCTTAAGAACCGCGACTAAAGGCCCGTCCACGTGGGCGCCAGGTGGCCG
>NC_041381.1:19346725-19350225 GCF_002162155.2 Triticum dicoccoides | reverse complement strand
CAGACCTTTCATTTGTGGAGGTAGATCCTTTTCCTGCGCAGGCTCGACGAGAGGCCCATTCTTGACATATGTAATTACTACCTCCTTCACTGGCGCCTCATCAAGGCCTAACAGTTCACGAAGAGTAATACCTAAGTTGGCCGCTTGTTCTCTGGCACTCGTTACAGTCAATCCCTGTGCTGCCGCAGCTTGTATGATCTCGGGGGCATCCGGACAGAAGGCTTCCACTATAAGCGGGGCAATCGATTGTTTACTTTGTTCCCCGAGCTGGGCAACTTGTTTCCCGCTTTTTTTACTTTCGGCCTTCTCCCGCTCTTTGTTCTCCTTGAACATGAGTGCCTGCCTGCGAAGTTCACGTGCATAGTCGTTAGGCAGATTCTTCGCGGCTTGGGACGGTGTGCTCAAAAATGACTTAGCCCACTTCTTTTGCTCATCAGAAAATACTGGCTTGGGTTCGGGCTCTCTTTTCTTCTTGCAGTCCGCCTTCCATTTCTCCAAATCAGCAGCCGCGGCCGTGTCGACTTCCTCGGCACTACGTTCCCAAGGCCTTGTGGGGAGAGGCTTCAGTGATGGCTCCGGTACCTTTGTGGTCTTAGGTACATAAGGGTCCGGGTTAATAATCCAGGACTGCTTCTGCTTCTTTGCCGGAGGTGGATTGGGGGGCGGCGTCTGATCACCCGCCGGACGAGGACTGGGGGGCGGCGGTTGATCACCCGCCGGACGTTGTGGACTGGGGGGCGGCGTCGGCTGACGTGACGGAGGTGTAGGTGAACCGCCACCACCACCACCACCACCACCACCACCACCACCGCCACCGCCACCACCACCACCGTAGGGGGGTGGACTTGTTGTCCTTGGCACCTCGCCTGGAAACTTGATAAACTTCTTTTGCCATAGAATGAAATGGCGCTTGACATCTCCAAGTCTTTTCTCCCCTTCAGGTGTAGCAATGTCAATCTCCAGGTCCTCAAACCCTTGGACTATGTCCTCCACCGTGACACGAGCATAGCCATCTTGAATGGGGTTGTTGTGGTGGAGTGCTCCAGGTAAACATGGTAAAGCACTGCCGATGGCTACCTTCATGGACATGTTCCCGATAGGATAATACAGATGACATTCTTTCATCTCCTTTATATCGTCCACGGGGTAGCGAGGAGGCTCCGGTGAAGTAATTTCGACCACCAGAGGCTCCGGTGCAGTAATTTTGACCACCAGAGGCTCCGGTGCAGTAATTTCGATCGTCGGTGCATCTGCACCAGCCGGTGGGGCCTCCGTGGAAGCCACGCTGCTTCTCCGCTGCTGGCTTCCGAGATCCGCTGGATGATCTTCATGCTGCACCCGAGCTGCATCTCTTTCGGCTACTAGTACACTCATGGTTTTCTTCATCACATCCATTTCCGATGCCAACCGCGCCACAACATCTGCTTCCCGATCCATCTTTCTCTTACGGCTTCTGTAACCGTACGGGTCATCGTTCTGGGGGAACCCTATTTTCCACGGAATGTGCCCCATGCCTCGTACACGTCCTCCGTGTTCAGGATTCCCGAGGGCTTTTGTCAGCGCGTCATTCTCTCTGTTGAACTTGATCTTCCCCTGTTGAGCATCCCTCATTGCGTTAATAAGGGCTTGGGTGGGTTTAATTAATTTGCCCCGGTAAACACACTCCCCTGTCTCCGGGTTCAGCGTTCCCCCATGCCCGTACCACCAGCTTTTGGCCCTTGGGTCCCATCCCTCCGTACCTGGACGGATTCCTCGCGCCCTCAGCTCGTTCTCCATCTTCTCCCACCTAGGCTCCCAAAGGCGATACCCTCCTGGCCCCATAATATGATTGTACTCCTTCTTAGCCGCATTTTCCTTATTTTTTTCGATATTTGAATGAACTGCTTTGATTTCTTTTGCTTCACAAATTCTGGCCAATCATGTTTCAGTTTCTCATATTGTCCTTTGAAATCCGGAGTCTTGTTCTGCTTGACAAAGTCATGGGCTAGATTTTGCTTGAATTTCCGGAATGCGTCGGCCATCTTATGAAGAGCGAACTGTTTGACTAGCCTCCTCCTCTCCTTGTTTTCCTCAATCTTGTTACCCTCCTCATCGAATTTGTTGTATTCCGGAGGTAGAACGAAATGTTCCATAAGCTTCTTGAAGCAATCTTTTTTTGTTCTCTTATCGACAAAAGTGAAACCATCAATTCGTGCCTTCTTTGGCTCATTCCACTCCTGGACGGTGATCGAGACGTTGTCTCTAACAATGGCTCCGCATTGGCTGACAAACTTGGTGGCGTTCTTGCGGGGCTCCAGCGGCCTGCCGGTTGCACTGTCGACAACCTCGATGGTGCATGTTTCTCCTTGTTTCATCGTCTTGGTTGCGCCACGCTTTGACGACGTACTCAATTGTTTCGACGATCCGGCCGAGGGCTAAAATAAGAAAGAGTCGCGCGCGTTAGTACACACATATTTATTCAAATCAGTTAGTTTGTATCACCAGAGGCTCAATGTATATATATACCTCGGCGCCGGAGGTGGTTGCTACTTCCATTTGAAGATCGTCGTTTATCGACGTTTGTTCGGCATCATCTTGCTGACGGCGCCCTTCATCTTCACCGTCAAGGTTCAGATAAGAAGAGATATCATCTTCTTCTTCTCCGGTCGGCACATATAGAATATCGCCATTTATGATGCCGAACATATGTGCTTCACCGTCCGGATCATAGTTGTCCATAATCGGGTCAGCTCTATCGTCCGCCATTATGTCAGTCCTGAAAACATGTAGTAAAAACAAATTAATTAAGTGAAGAAGGGGGGCGGTGGCGGTGGCGGTGGCGAAAGGGCGGTGGCGAAAGGAGGGGGCGAGGAAGGGGTGGGAGAGGGTGTCGCGGTAGAGCGCGAGACGGGGCGGCAGACGACGGCGTCACGGAGAGGGGAGGCGAGGACAACACATTTATAACCCTCGCCGTCCCCTCTCGATCCCTAAAAAAACACCGCGCGCATCGCCGCCCCCCTCGCCGCCCCTCTCCGTATAAACAAATTGTCCGAACAGAGCATGGAGTAGAGTGGCTAGGGTTTGGCCAGGGATGCGGATGGAGACGAATATATGTGGGGTCGGGATGGCCCATGTGCAGGGCGGGGGGTGCTGGCCACACTCTTTTTTTCTTTTCTTTTTTTCTTCTTCTTCCTTTCTTCTTCCTCTTTCTTCTTTCTTTCTTCTTCTTCCTTTTTCTTTCTTGTTTTTTCTTCTTCCTTTTTCTTTCTTCTTTCTTTCTTCTTTCTTTTTTTCTTCTTCCTTTTTTTTCTTCTTTCTTTTTTTCTTCTTTCTTTTTTTCTTCTGTTGTTTTCTTCCTTTTTCCTTTTTTCTTCCTTTTTCTTGTTTTTCTTCTGTTTTTCTTTTGTTTTCTTCTTCTTTCTTTCTTCTTCTTTCTTTTTCTTTCTTGTTTTTTCTTCTTCCTTTTTCTTTCTTCTTTCTTTCTTCTTTCTTTCTTCTTTCTTTTTTTCTTCTTCCTTTTT
>NC_041381.1:19332124-19342177 GCF_002162155.2 Triticum dicoccoides | reverse complement strand
GCGATCGAGGAGGAAAAAATAAATGAGGAACCTCAAGTGTGGCTCCAACACTTCATATCATGTTTGTTTCACCCTCTTAGGGCATTTCATCAAACACCTTGTGTGCATAAGAGGAACCAAAAGCAAACCTACACCCCCTTGTGAAGCTTGTGAAGAGAAGTGGCACCAAATGGCTAAGTGAGCGTGCTGAACTGGTATATATAGGGGAGGAGCTTTAGTCGCGGTTGGCCTGGCCAACCGCGACTAAAGGCCTTTGCGCACCTTTAGTCGCGGTTGGCCTGGCCAACCGCGACTAAAGCCCCTCACGTGCACCAGCTGGCCACCGAGCGCCCTGGGCCCAGGCCTTTGGTCGCGGTTCGTCTGCCGAACCGCGACTAAAGACTTCATTAGTCGCGGTTCCTACAGTTTCGCGACTAATGGGGCTGGACGGAAGCCTCTTTTTCTACCAGTGATTCCTTAAATTGCTACTCGGGTCCACCCCTGGCAGCAGCACCCGAGGAAGGCTGGGTGTCCTGCAGGCTTCTGATGATGACGACGTGGAAAATGGCGTCCATCAGCCTGTTTTGCTGGTAGCAGATTTTCATGGGACAGAAGATGTTGTCGTCCATCCTGCTTTCCCAGCAGCAGGTTCTCACGACAAGATAGAAGATGGCGGTGCTGAGCCTGCTTCGGAGCCAACAGCTCCTCACGAGATAGAAGATGCCGTTGATCAGCCTACTTTGCAAGAAGTTGTTTCTGACGACATTGAAGGTGGTACTCATCAGCTTTTGCCATCAGCAGCTTCTCATGGCATAGTACAAGTTATTAATCAGCATTTTTTCTTTTCTTTTGTCAGCAGTGCCAACGACGGTATCTTCTCATGACACAGAAGATGGGGTTAGTCAGCATGCTTTGCCAGCAATAGCTTCTCCAGAGATAGAAGATCCAATTGTTCAGCCTGCTTTGCCATCAGCAGTTAAGCTTCTCCAGGGCGTCACTTCTGATGGGGACACCGCACTACATGTTGTTGCCAGCCATGGGGACAGCACAGAATTCCTGAACTGTGTTCGCATCATCGGCAACAGGGACCAAGACCTCTTGTTTGCAGTGAATAGAAACGGTGACACGCCCTTGCATTGTGCCACCAGAGCTGGTAAAATACAAATGATCTATTGTATCACGGCACAATCTGGACCAAGTCTTGAAAGATCGTACAAGCTCCTGAGGAAGGAGAACGTGCTAAAGGAGACAGCCTTGCATGAGGCTGTCCGAATTGGAAATAAGGATATTGTGGGAGATCTATTGGATGCTGATATGTTCTTGGGTTGTTATCCTGAAGATGGCACTTCACCATGGTACCTAGCAATTTTACTGAAACAATATGACATTGCATCGACACTGTATAATAGAAGCAGGGGGAATCTCTCGTACTCCGGGCCAAATGGGAGAAATGTTTTACATGCTGCAGTTGGTGGAAATTTATTAGGTACTATGACTTGCCAATAGTGTACTGCATAAATTATTTCTAGCTTAAAAACCCATTGGCCCCCTACCAGTTTTGTATATATTCTTGTTGTATATGCATATATGTTTATTTTACATGAAGCCATGGGTCATAACTTTATGAGACTTTTGCTATTGAGTTAGAATAGAAGTAAGGCTCGAACTATCTTGTGGCTTCAAGATAGACTAGGGAAAATATTACCATGTACCCCTATTATGTTCTTTTGTCATATTTTTATTCTCGCCGGCTGGTAAGGAAAAGTCATCTTGTTCTATCATCACTTGATACACAACCTGGCCGTAAGGTCGTATGGGAAAAGAAGTGAACGTATGGAATTATTTTCTTGTCCATAACCCCTTGCCTGTCATGCTGCCTCACTTAGCTTGGACTAACAAGGTAAATATCGTATTTTCAGGGATGGCAAAACGTATGGTGGACTGGAATAGTGGCCTTACCGCACATGGGGACAGCCATGGGAGCACGCCTCTTCACTTGGCCTCATCTTTCAGAAATTGCAGTGTGTTCAGGCTATTGTTTGAAGCTAACCCTACACTAGTGTATCGGGCAGACAACAGAGGTTTGTTTCCCATACATATCGCAGCCTCTGTGGGCAGCCAGAATGTCCTAAACTTTATACTTGAGAAGTTTCCTAGTAGTGCCGGATTGCGAACTGCTCAAGGGCGGACATTCCTTCATGTTGCTGTTGTGAAAAGGAGATTGAACATAGTCTTCTTTGTTTGCCGAACTCCATCTTTAGCTTGGATATTGAACATGCAAGACAATGACGGGAACACTGCACTGCATTTGGCCGTCAAGGTTTCAAGGTTTCGAATATTTTGTTGTTTATACGGGAATAGAGCAGTGCAATTAAATTTAGCAAACAACGGTGACGAGACACCTGCTGATCTATCCAAAAATTATCTTCCTCGCGGAATGCATTATACCTGGGTAATATATTCTTGACTTTACGAAATTTCAAGTCATTTTTACTTAAGGAAAACAATAAAAAAAAATTGTGGCTCATGTATCCTTATGATCCTCATATATAGATTTCTTATTTTCAGAACAATGAAAATCGGATACATAGTGCACTCCAATTGTGTGGTGCTAATCATTGTGGTCTTCGCTTGGATCAGTATGAAGAAAAGTATAGTCGCCAATTAAAACCAGAGGAGAAGGTCAAAGAAGCAGAAAAGGTGAAAGATTCGAGCCAAATACTAGGCATTGGTTCAGTTTTAATAGCGACAGTGGCATTCGGTGCAACTTTTGCTATCCCTGGAGGTTTCATATCAGACGAACGTACAAATCGAGGCACACCGATACTTGCTGGGAGGTATGCGTTTGATGCATTCATAATGGCCAATGCATTAGCTTTCATTTGTTCCTCGATAGCTACTGTTGGTCTCATGTTCTCTGGAACTTCTTTGGTTAATTTGGTGAGTCGCCAAATTAACTTGGGCACATCTGTTTTCTTCATGTCAAGTTCGGTCACATGCTTGTCTGCTGCTTTTGGACTGGGTGTCTATATGGTGCTAGCTCCGGTTGCTCATGCTACCGCTGTTGTGATCTGTGTGCTCAGTCCTCTTGTAGTGATATATAGAAGTATTGAATTCTTTCTAAAACTGAGTATTTTTGCACGACCATTATGTGTTCGAATTGGACCAATTCGTGCATTAAGGTGGTTAGCAGAGGCGGTCATTTCCAAGTTGTTCATGGAATTTTGGCCCTTCATACTTATCTTCGGCTGGGCCTCAATTGCACTGAAGATCCGAAACCACCTCTGATGATAAGAATCATCAATTGTGCCATGAGCTGACTAAACCAAGTGGCGCTCTGTTAAGCTTTTTGACTTATCGTTCATCAGCATATGTTTGTTCAGTACCTATGTTAAGGAAGCCTGATTCGGGATTGTTGTTCTTGGCTTGTAACTTCATAGTACTTGTGCTTGTAATAAGTAAACAATGTTTGCCATATTTTTCATAAGACTGTCGTCTAAATGATTGTGCACTTGACGACTGTGTGGAAAGCCTCCACGTGTCACTATAACCTACCCTAACACAAACAAAACAAAATCCGCTGTGGCTATCCTAACAATACAGGAAAAAAATGTTTTATCCTGTATTTATCGGTACATCGAGTGTAATTTAACGGCCACTCGTCTTACGCCCCTCTACGCCGTGTGTCGAAGCTATGGCGTAGAGTAAAGACCTGTGCCTCGGCGTACTGCCATATACGTGCTGACATGGCTCAAAAATGGTCAGCCTATTGAAATTTCTCAGCGTATGTTGGTTAAAGCCAGACTGTCGTTGTAGCCCGCATGGCTAGCAACCTTGCCATGTGGGCGGGCTCGTTCCAGTTGATGGCACGGTTACGGCCGGCGTGTAAGCCGTGCGACACACATGTACGCCGTGTGCCACCAAGGCTTCACACGTTGTACTTACGGGAGTTAGCCTTTGGCTGCAGGCCTATTGAAATTTCTCTGTTGCGGCTGCAATCGCATCTCCTCGCCGGTACATTTACGCAACGCCATGTGTACCTAGTTGTCTTCATCACAGTCCCTCGCGCCGTTTATCCAGGAGCTCGCACCTCTCCCTCTCATCACCTGCCCCTACTGCAAGAGTGAAGATGTTGAATGGTGGGTTTTCCGCACCAAAACGAGCCCCGGCAGGCACTTCTACAAGTGCGAGCATCACTGGGTTGTAAATTAGGTTGGAAGCGTTGAACCCTTTGATCTCGGGCCGCATATGTATATATATTGGCAAAGCCTTATCATACAAGAAGAGATCGAGAAGATCTCCAGGAGTTCGGTACAGGAGAGGGAGAAACAAGAGATAGAGATAGATTACAGTTTGAACAGATATCTATCCTATACATATTCTAACACTCCCCCTCAATCTAAACCTCGTGAACTTCGGACAAGGTTGAGATTATACTTGAACTCATCTAACCTTCTCATAGTGAGTGGTTTTGTGAATCCATCGGCAAGTTGATCTCTTGTAGGAATAAACTGAATTTCGAGAAGCTTTCTAGCTACTCTTTCTCTGACCAAATAAAAATTAACTTCAATATGTTTCATGCGTGCATGAAGACGTGATTAGCTGACAGATAGGTTGCACCAATATTATCACACCATAGTCTGGTAGCTTTGGGAATTTTAATTCCAAGCTCGTAGAGTAGTGTTTGTATCCACATTACTTCACATGTGGCATTTGCCAAAGCTTTGTATTCAGCCCCAGTACTTGATCTAGAGACTGTAGCCTGCTTTCTTGCACTCCATGACACAAGATTAGTTCCCAGAAATACATCAAATCCACTAGTAGACCTTCTATCATCAACACATCCTGCCCAGTCTGCATTAGAGTAGGTAGTAACAAGCATAGAAAAAGATTTGATAATCTAAAGTCCAAGTCCCTCTGAAAACTTAAGATACCTCAAAATTCACCTAACTGCAGTCCAATGAGTATTGCTAGGAGCATGAAGATACTGACATACCTTGTTGACCGCATAGGAAATGTCAGGGCGTGTGAGTGTTAGATATTGTAAAGCACCCACAACACTCCTGTAATTTGTTGCATCATCTGATCCAAGTGCCTCTCCACTATCAACTGAAAGCTTTCTGAGGATGAGATAGGTGTTCTAACAGGTTTGCATTTTTCCAAGCCTACCCTCCTGAGTATGTAAGTTGTGTATTTTTCCTGTGTCAAAAATATACCATCTCTTATCTGTTTGGCCTCTATGCCAAGAAAATAGTGAAGATCTCCTAAATCCTTGAGAGCAAACTCCAACTTAAGATCTTTGAGCAGACAAGTAGTGGCACTTGAACTTGAACTAGCAACAATGATATCATCAACATAAACAAGCGCAAAAATAGTGACATTTCCTTTATTACAAAAGAACAATGAGGTGTCTGCTTTGGATGGTATGAATCCAAGTTGTTGTAGTTGCATGCTTAATCGAGAATACCAAGCTCTTGGGCCTGTTTTAAACCATATAAAGCTTTATCCAACTTATAGACATAATATGGTGTGTTGTGATCCTCATAACCTGGTGGTTGCCGCATGAACACCTCTTCCTCAAGAACATCATGAAGAAATGTGTTCTGAGCATCTAGCTATCTTAAGCTCCAACCTCTGGAAATTATTATCAGTGGCTAGACGAGACATAGACGCAAGTTTTTATCGGCTAAAGGAACATGAAGGACATCATTAAGGACAAGATCACGTTTGAGATTAGGGGAATTAATGAAAGCTTGTCCAATGTAACAAATATCCATACTTCCACCACTTGCTGTGGTGTAAATTTGGTTGTTGCCAAGGTATCTCTCACGAACTGCGAGTTACTCTAGCTCGCTGGTGACATGATCTGTCGCTCCCGAGTCAACATACCAGACGTCATCTCCTCCTCACACTTCACGGATGGCTGCATCAACATGACGAGAGTCGGGGACATAGTCTTCATCATAATGATGCCAGCAGTCCATGACCTCATAGCCTGGCTTCTTGCAGAGCTGGCAGCAAGGACGGCGAGTTGAGGAGGCGCGGCGGCTATTGTTGTTGTTGAAGTCGCCACCTCCCATGTTGTTGTTGAAGCCGCCGCCTCCCATGTTACTGCCACCACCAAACCGTGCGCCCTCGCCCTGGTAGTTGCCACGGCCGCGACCGCCGCTGTTGGTGTTGCGGTTTTGTCCCTGGTGACCGCATCCACGACTGCGACCACGAGAAACCGAGTTGACGGAGGACCGCCTGATGTTGGTGCCGTGAAGAAGAGCAAGGCGAGCATCAAAGGTCAAGAGCTGGCTGTACAGCTCCTGAACCAAGACTGGCTCAACCCTAGCAGCAAGAGCGGACACAACTGGATTGTAATCCAGATCGTGTCCGACGCAGATCTTGGAGACGATCTCGGGGTCAGGGAGAGGGACTCCGGTGCAGCATGCGACTTCATCTGTAAGGGTTTTAATTTTGCCAAGATATTCTACCATGGTCATGTTACCTTTTTTTAGGTTCGTGAGCTTGATGCGGGTGTTGATGGCCTGGCTTTGGCTTTGGGCAGCAAACATGGCGTTGATGGCGCTCCATACTTCGGTCGGCGTCTGAAGTGTGGCAACTTGGGCAAGGATATCGCGGGAGAGAGATCCTATCAGATACCCCTGGAGTTGTTGTTGCTGTGCGTACCAGAGGGATCGGGCGAAGTTGGCGATATGTTCTTCTTTGCCGTCCTTGGTGATGGCGAGGGTGGCCGGTGGTTCCGGACTTTTCCCGTGGAGGTGGTGTTCCATCTGTGCGCCTCTGATCTGCGGGAGCACGACGACCTTCCATAAGAGGAAGTTTCCCCTCGTCAGCTTCTCCTGAGGTTGCGGTCCGAGAGAAACAGAGCTGCTAGTGGATGGTGAAGCGAAAGTGGAGGATGTGGAGGTGGTGAGCGCGCTCATGGCGGAGGATAGGGCTGTGTAGGAAGACATGATCTCGGCCGCGGGGAAGGTAGCTAGATGCGATCTTCGGTCTAAGAGGAAGATGCTCTGATTACCAGGTAAATTAGGTTGGAAGCGTTGAACCCTTTGGTCTCAGGCCGCATATGTATATATATTGGCAAAGCCTTGGCGTACAAGAAAAAACCGAGAAGATCTCCAGGAGTTCGGTACAGGAGAGAGGAGAAACAAGAGATAGAGATAGATTACAGTTTGAACAGATATCTATCCTACACATATTCTAACATGGGTGAGTACTAAATCTTTCTATATTCATTTTCACATATTCTGTGTTTATTTCGGTTCTGACCACTCCGCGTCTCAATTCTAGAAAGGGAAATGTTCTTTCTAGAAGTGGGAAGCTGAAGACCAAGAGCATTTAATAATCGTTACCAGTCTTCTCCGTTTATCTTTTTTATTGGTGGTTTTATGGCTCTTATTTGTTTGTCTGAGTACGTACGTGACTGTCAATTGGCCGGTTCTTGTGTTTTTAGCACCCAATCTATATTCCCAATGACCTGGACATGTGGAAGAGCACATGTGTGATGCTACGCTCCAAATTGCCAACCATCTGGCGACTGCGCTTTTACTTGTACGGTCAAACAATGACTTGAGGGCCGGCATTATTTGTTCGCTTCTCTGCATTTTCCTGGAACTACGAGTGCCATAAAAAACAAATGCTACACGTTGAGTTGCTAATTGCCAAGAACTACGACGATGGTGGGGTTGCTGCCGTAGGCGTGGTGCTGCTCCGGCGCGGTCCACCGGCGTCGATGGTTTTGTTTGTCCGTGCAGGGGCTCAGCGGCGGTCTTCTCCATCGAACCGATGGCATACAGCTACAGAAATGGCGGTGAATCTGGTAACAATTTTTGGTTTAAAGCCATTCATATGGGATCGTCAGGCGCTTCCCAAACATGGGGCCAGCTTGCCCTCATCGTCAATCTCGATCGCAAGCACCATTGAATTTCTTGCATCTTGCATCGAGATCTAGATCCTATGTTATTAGTTTTCGACGATTTTTTTTTGCACAAAAATAATTAAGAACCAGGTTTAAAACACATGAAAACAAAAGAAAATCAAAAGCGAAGAAAGACAAACACCGTAGAAAGACCGAAAAAAGCAAAAGCACAATTATGCTTTTTTAATTTATTTTTTATGTGCAACTGTGTTTTTTTTTTTTGAGAAGCCTAAGAGCATGGTCAATGGTATAGCCAACTGCTGGCGATATGAAGTCGTTGTCATGTCATATGTAGTCATCACTTCTCATACAACAATATCAACTATAAGGTTGACTATAAAAATACTACTTTTTTTAACCTTCTCTTTATCTCTTTCCTCATATTTATTGCATTTATGTAGGAATACATATATAGCTAGGCTTGTGCATGAGAGCCCACTCCCACCATTTTCTCATGCCTCTCTCCTCCACATAAGCAAATTATCATGTACCATTATTGTATTTGCTCAAAGTAGTTGCACAAAACCATATATAAATGCATCCACATATCTTCTATTTAGTTAAACACGTAATGGCTAAATGCCGTGCTCTCCGTACAAAACATATATTTTTTGAAACGTACCAAGCAATACAGTACTCACTCCGTCCAATAATATAAAATGTTTTTGCAAGCGATGGAGGGTGTACTTAACTGTTGGCACTAGTTTTCATTACCGAAAAAGGGTTTCCCCGCTTTGTATTCCAAAGCAAACCACCAAGTACACATCACAATGCCGGGGCGAGCAGCACAACAAGCCCAAAGAAAAAGAAGAAGAAAAAATGTGGCAGCTCGACAAAGCGCGGATGACCCGCGACCGTTGCGCCCTCCGGAAACAAACCCCCACATCCCGAGGCTCCGAACTACCGCGAACTAAGCAGCACCTCCAAGAAGGGATGCGACACCGACGACGCTGCTTCCCGTACAAGTCCTAGGATTTCCCCCAGTACGCGGAGGGAGGTGGGGGATAGCTACTCCCGACACCCTCCAAGAAGGGATAGAGGCACCCGTCGGTATCACCGCATTGGAGCCGGACGAACCGGCAAGGATTTCTCCTGCACGCCAAACCCCACCAGCCAATCGGAGCCGACCAGCCAGACCACCGCCCAACAATGCGCCACCACGGTTGCGCCGCCACCAACACCGTCTCGCTGCGAACACCACCACGAGGCCAAGAAGAGCGGAGAGAAGATCTGAGCGACGGGAGCAGCAGCATCAAGGCCGAGCCGGAGGGAACCACCTCCACCGCCGTCGTGTGGGAGGCCCGCGCCTCCGGCACCATCGCGGTAGCCGTCCGGACATGGCAGCGGGGCATACCAGGCCACCCCTAGCCCGGCCAGGCCCGAAATGGGTCCGCTAAGCCCCGCCGGCCACGCTGCAGCAAGCAGGCGTCGACGCTGCCAGGCCCCGCCGATCATCGCCGCTTGCCACCACCTCCTGAAGGCCACGCCGACGCCACGCCTGTCGCCGGCCCGCTCCAACCCAGATGGAGCCCGAAGGGCCCAGATCTGGGCCGAGCGGGTGCCGCCAGCCCGCGCCGCTGCCCAGAGCTTGCCCTCGCCGCCGCGCAGGACCGCCGCCGCCTGAAGACACCGCCCGAGCCGCTCCGTCCCGCGCTGGAGCAACCCTAGACGGGGAAGGGCTGGGGGCCACCGCCACCAACGTCGCCCGGGCCAGGCCCGAGGCGGGCGCCGGCGACGGCGGCAGGGAGGAGGAGGCGGGAGGGGGACGCGCGCGGGGACGGAGGGAAGGCGCGGCCGCCCGCCCGCGGGGACGGCGCGGTCGCGGGCGAGATAGGAGGGAGAGAGGTTTTTTTGTGATATGCTTCACTAGTTTTCATTCCACACTCTTGTCTATGGTCCTTTCTCGGACCACATGGTTGTCAATTGGGAAACACTTGAAACCGGTTGACCGGCTGAAACTCTGCCGGTCGCGTCCAAGCTGAAAGCAGGCCCACGCACTCACCGCTTAAAGCCTTCCCTTATCCTTTCACCTGGAAGCGTACTTATCCATTCATTCATTCATTCTACCATGCTCATCTTCTTCCCTGTGACCTTCCTCTCGGCAGTGACCGCCGTCGATTCCGGCCCAAACTGCCCGACAGCCATCC
>NC_041381.1:19324188-19332009 GCF_002162155.2 Triticum dicoccoides | reverse complement strand
CATCTCGCGTGGGCACTACTTTGGGAGGCACCCGCCACCATGCGAGGCAAGCGAGAGGTCATGGCTGCAGTGCCGACGAGGTGAGGTGCTGGAGACCAGCCGGGAGATTTGCTTCAACCGGCGAGGATGGTGATGGGCGGCGACGGCGGTGACCGCCATCAGCTTTTTGCTGCATCATTTCTTTTTTGCTGGAAGTACTTCTATTTTTGCTGGAACCTTCTGTCAATTTTGCTTCAAATTTAGGGGATGGTGGTGCCGTAGCTGCCATGTTCTTTTGCTACATCAAATTTGCTGGAATTAGCATCCATTTTTGCTACAACGGTCTTTGAATTTTGCTGGAACCAGCCACTCTCGTTTGCTACAAACAGATCTCTTTTTGCTACCACCATCTTTGGATTTTTGCTGGAACAACTTTTTTTTTGCTACAATCGGCTTTTTGTTTTGCTGGAACTAGCACCTATTTTTGCTACAACCATATGGGGCTTGTGCTGGAACCAGCGTTTTTTTGCTACCACCATCGTTTTTGCTACCACCATCGTTTTGTTTTGCTGGAACTGGCCTAATTTTTTGCTACCACCGGCTTTGGCTGCGAGCGACACCGTGTCACCATTAATGCTGCAACCGGGCATCGGCAACACCGGCGAGGAACGGTTTTGCGGCCAACGCCATGGTGGGGCTACCATGGATGCAGAGACGGGGACGAAAAGCTGGTAGTGGGCTTTTTTGTGATAAGCTGGTAGTGGGCTTTTTTGTGATTGG
Organism: Triticum dicoccoides; assembly: GCF_002162155.2. Classification (NCBI taxonomy): domain Eukaryota; kingdom Viridiplantae; phylum Streptophyta; class Magnoliopsida; order Poales; family Poaceae; genus Triticum; species Triticum dicoccoides. The sequence continues at coordinate 19,331,250 of NC_041381.1, read as the reverse complement.
CGGCGGCGAGCGGCGGCGGCGAGCATCGACGGCACGGCAACCCGACGAGGGTGGCAACACGCGATGCTGGGCGCAGGAGGAGACAGGGGCGCCGCCATGTTTTCTTAGCGAGGGATGTGAAGGCTGAAAGAAACGGTGGGCAAAACAAGTAGATCGAACGGTTCACACACGCGGGGTCGAAGGGCTGCGGTGCGACCGGCCCAAATTTGGGCCGGCGCACCAGTGCCCTTGTCAATTGGGCGGTCTTGTCTTGCTAGGTCATGCCGATCGATAATGACAACTCTTCTGTTATTACAGTAGCTAGTAATCTAACTTACCGAAAAAGGGTTTCCCCCGCTTTGTATTTCAAAGCACCGTAATCTAACTTCAGAATGACCTGGATGTGTGCAAGAGCACATGAGTGCACGCTACGTTCCAAATTGGACAACTAGCTGGAGAGTAGGTACGTCAAAAAATTAAAATAAACGACATGCTTGGTTGTTGTTGAAATCTTAATTAAACCCTGCACTTTCCTGTTTACAATCAAACAACGACTTGACGATGGGATTATTTTCCTTGTCTCTGTGATCAAGTGCTTGGAACTATGAGTGATAAAAGAGGTTGAACACGGTGTGTTTGGTTGCAAGCATGCAATGACATCAAATTTTGCCAGCGGTTGGGCATGTCCAAGATTGTCCCCCACGTAAAATTTGAATAATTTGGGACACCGAACGAACGTTGTGTCACGTTCAGCCTGTGTTTTAGGGCCTTTCACCGGAAAAACCTAGAAAAAGCATAGAATTCAGAAACCAACAAAACTTAGCATGCATGTTGGACATGGTTATGCCAAGATGTGGAAAATTTAGGATGTGTTCGGAGGAGATGAAAAGAAAATTGGTTCGAGACTTGCCCTTCCGGCCTATCCAAACGTAACTGGTCGTACACGGTGTGTTTGCTTGAACCATGAAATGACTGAAAAAAGTTCCATGTGCTCATGAATTTAAAAAACAATCTCAAATTTGAAATGAAATCGCAGACACAAAAAAGTTCATGAAATTGAAACAAAACCACGGACTAAAAAAATAATCAATCTGAAAAAGGTCATGAATTTGGAAAAAGTCCATTTAAAAAAACAAATAATAAATTTGAAATAGTTAACGAATTTTAAAAGGTCTGCGAGTTAAGAAACAGAACAAAAATAGAAAGAAATTAGTTTGAATGAAAAAAATCCAAAGAAAAACGGCCAAATTGAAGAAAATAGATTGGATCTAACTTCAAAATGACCTGGATGTGTGCAAGAGCACATGAGTGCACTAGTAGAAAACAGGGCATTTGTCCCGGTTGATGAGGGCCTTTTGTCCCGGTTCTTGAACCGGGACTAAAGGGCCGTTACTAATGCCTCCCCGCTTTAGTCCCGGTTCTAACACGAACCGGGACAGATGGGCCTCCACGTGGCCGGTGCGCCGAGCCCAGGGAGGAGGGCCTTTGGTCCCGGTTGGTGGCACCAACCGGGACCAAAAGGCATCCACGCGTCAGCATTTCAGTGGCTAGGATTTTTGTTTTTTTTTTGAAAGGGGGGGAGGGTTGGGGGTTTTGGGGGGTTAATTTAGGTGTTTCATATATTGTGTTAGCTTGCTAATTAATAGAGAGAAGTGTCCTCTCTTATGTACGTGCTTGGTCGACGCTACGTACTGTACATAGAGAGGCCCTCGACACGCTAGCTAGTAAGAAAATGAAGGGAACCATTAAGTACAGATGTTCGTCATGCATACCGAGAGAAGTGATCGATCGACCTCTCCTTCTCCGAGAGATTGGTCGAACAACAAGTTTTTATATTATCTATCCGACGCTACTGGCTACATACATATACAATATGTAAGATCTCTTACAATCCCCTAGCAATTGAAATCAACTTCCACATGGTATTCTCCGGCTTTATTGATGACGTGGTCAAGAAAGAATCCCGCCAATTCCTCATGAATTGCTTTCATGCGATCTTGTTCTAGGAGTTCATTCCGCATCTGCCACGTCTAATTTGAAGAAGGGGGTTAATACATATATGAATGAAACTCAACAGAAATGATGGTGTAATAAAATGAAATTGTGAATATTATTACTTACGCACTTCATATTGTCTTTTAGAGTAGCCCCGCTTATTTTTCAAAGTCGCGTTGTAGATGAACTCGCACACGTAGTATCCACAGAAATTATTCCCTTCTTCCTGCCACAAGAACTTTACGAGAAATAGAGGTCAATCAAACTGATAATGAAGTATTATAAATGGCATTGATGAAAGTACAGCTATAGAATCAACGGGAGATGCGCGCAACTAGCTAGCTAGTAGTACTTACTTTCGGGTATGTATATCGCAGCTCCTTCGGCAGTCCCGGAACTTCTGCGGTGAACTGTTTCCAAACCCTGCAAGACAAAAATAATAATTATTATTACTTGAGATATCGGGAAATGACAAAAAGTTGCCGATATGGTGCGATAATGATCGATTGAACTTACTTGTTGAGCAAATTAGTCATGTCCGCATAGGTTTCGGGATCTTTTCGTCTCGAGTCTAAGACGGTTACTACTCCCCGCTCAAGCTTAATCTCCAGAAGAACATAGTGGAAGCTGCGCACGCATGCATAACTCATCAATTACATTACTATAACCTCGCTCGAGTAATAAGGAAAACCGAATATGCACACGACAGTAACACTCACTTGAAGTTGTAAGGAAAGAGTATTAAATCTTTGTTTTGATTTTTGATCAACGATTCTAGCAAGTTGCCTCGGCCTCTTCAGCGTGCTTTTTAACCTGAATTTCATCTATGATATTTGTGTTAATGAACCCAATATCATAAATTTCTTGTTTTTTGCACTTGACGATCTTCAATCTCCATAATATAGTGAGAATAATTAATTATAAATACAAGCAATGAAAGATCCGAGCTATATATAGAGACTTAATGACAGAAATAGTACTTACAGACAGTAGCAAAAGACCGTTAATTTATCGAGGGCCTTTTGATTAAAGAACTCGAAGAACTCATCAAATGGAACAGTCAACAGATCAGTTCCAATGAGGTCGTGCTCCTCTTTAATATTCAGATACAAAGTATTCGTCCCCCCAGACTCTCTGCAGGTTTTCATGTACCAATTATGGAATCTTTGCATCATCGTTGTTAGATATTTTTCATCTTTGACGAGAGGCTTCCTGTACTTGTATCTGTGTTCGTCCACCTCCAAGAAATCAAAATGTACATCATTAGGCAGGTAGTCTCCAAGATTGTTATAACTGGGCACCGTCCCCGGAGCATTAGCAATGATGTCGCTAGAAACATTGATCGGGGGGCACGATTCCTTTGCTTGTTCGCCGAGCTGGGCAATTTTTTTCCCAGCTGCTCGTTCTTTTAACCTTTTATCACTGACAGTACTTCCCGACCGGTTAGCTTCGAGATATGTCTTTGCAGTAATGCGCTCATAGTTGTTTTTCGGCGGAGACTTTGGTGGTTTCCTCAGGGCATCGATAGTGTGCTTTGCTTTCATCGGATGTACCTTCTCCTCCGGAGGTGGATGTCTCTTTGCTTTCACCCCTTCAAAGAAGTCGTTCACTTCGGTCTGCACGATCTTCGTGTTTTCCTCCTCGGTCCTCTCGTACGGTAACTTCTGTAGAGGCTTGAGAGAAGGACCATATCTGTATTGCCTCCCGCCTCTGCTGGCTGCACTGCTAGACACCGGAGCAGATGGAGCGGCTGCGGCGTCTGTCTTCTTTCGTGCTTGCTTACGAGGCGGAGGAGAAGGACTACGACGAGCCGGAGCAGCCGGGGCGGCGGCGGGTCTCTTCCGCCCTTGCTGGCGAGGCGGAGAAGGAGGAGGCTGCTGGCTGCTCGGGCATGCCGGCGCAGGCGGAGAAGGAAGAGGAGTGCCGCCACGCGACGGAGAAGGAGGCCGAGTGCCCTGATCGTCACTCGCCGGAGGAGGAGGCGGTGGAGGAGGCGGAGTACCCTGACTCGCCGGAGGAGGACGAGGAGGCGTCCAGTTCGGAAGCTTGATGAACTCCTTCCTCCATAGGCATGGAGTCTTCAGAGCAGAACCCAGCCGAGTCTCCCCTTCACCGGTAGGGTGGTCAAGCTCGAGGTCCTCAAGTCCCTCCGTTATTTCGTCCACCGTCACCCTAGCATATCCTTCTAGAATCGAACGACAGTGAAAAGTTGCACCGGGTTCAGAAGGTCGAACTTGGACGACAGTCGCCTTGACTTTTAAGTTGTGCCATTGCGTCACAAGGTGGCAATTTTGAGCCTCCGTGATAAAATCCACGGGGTAGCTAGTAGGAGCCGTCAAGACATGCTCCGGCTGAAGCAGCTCGGTGGAAGCCACGCTGCTTCTCCATTGAGATGGCGGGGTAGCTTCGGGGGAAGCTTCGGCAGGTCGTTTGCTGCGATCTGCTTCTCGTTCCTCTAGCCCTTGTACCTTTTCATGCAGCGCCTGCAGTTGGCTCTGTTGGGGAACGTAGTAATTTCAAAAAAAAAATACTTCGCACACGCAAGATCATGGTGATGCATAGCAACGAGAGGGGAGAGTGTTGTCCACGTACCCTCGTAGACCGAAAGCGGAAGCGTTATAACAACGCGGTTGATGTAGTCGTACGTCTTCATGATCCGACCGATCCAAGTACCGAACGTACGGCACCTCCGAGTTCAGCACACGTTCAGCTCGATGACGATCCCCGGACTCCGATCCAGCAGGGTGTCGGGGAAGAGTTCCGTCAGCATGACGGCGTGGTGACGATGATGATGTTCTAACAACGGAGGGCTTCGCCTAAGCACCGCTACGATATGACCAAGGTGGAATATGGTGGAGGGGGCACCGCACACAGCTAAGGAACGATCCCGAAGATCAACTTGTGTGTCATGAGGTGCCCCCTGCCCCCGTATCTAAAGGAGGGAGGGGGGAGGTGCGGCCGGCCCCCTAGGGGTGCACTTGGAGGAGTCCTACTCCCACCGGGAGTAGGACTCCCCCCCTTGCCTTGTTGGAGAAGGAAGGGGGAAGGGGGAAAGAGGAAAGGGGAGCGCCGCCCCCCATTCCTTGTCCTATTTGGACTAGGGGGAGGGGGCGCGCGGCCTGCCCTGGCCGGCCCTCCTCTTCTCCCTTAGGGCCCATGTAGGCCCATTAACCCCCCCCAGGGGGGGGGGTTCCGGTAACCCCCCCGGTACTCCTGTAAAATCCCGATTTCACCAGGAATGATTCCAATATCCAAATATAGGCTTCCAATATATCAATCTTTATTTCTCGACCATTTCGAGACTCCTCGTCATGTCCATGATCACATCCGGGACTCCGAACAACCTTCGGTATATCAAAACTATAAACTCATAATATAACTGTCATCATAACGTTAAGCGTGCGGAACCTACGGGTTCGAGAACTACGTAGACATGACCTAGAACAGTTTCCGGTCAATAACCAATAGCGGAACCTGGATGCTCATATTGGCTCCTTCATATTCTACGAAGATCTTTATCGGTCAAACCGCATAACAACATAGGTTGTTCCCTTTATCATCGGTATGTTACTTGCCCGAGATTTGATCGTCGGTATCCAATACCTAGTTCAATCTCGTTATCAGCAAGTCTCTTTACTCATTCCGTAATACATCATCTTGCAACTAACTCATTAGTCACATTGCTTGCAAGGCTTATAGTGATGTGCATTACCGAGAGGGCCCAGAGATACCTCTTCGACAATCGGAGTGACAAATCCTAATCTCGAAATACGCCAACCCAACATGTACCTTCGAAGACACCTGTAGAGCTCCTTTATAATCACACAGTTACGCTGGGACGTTTGGTAGCACACAAAGTATTCCTCCGGTAAACGGGAGTTGCATAATCTCATAGTCATAGGAACATGTATAAGTCATGAAGAAAGCAATAGCAACATACTAAACGATCAAGTGCTAAGCTAACGGAATGGGTCAAGTCAATCACATAATTCTCCTAATGATGTGATCCCATTAATCAAATGACAACTCTTTTGTCCATGGCTAGGAAACTTAACCATCCACTAGTAGAAAACGAAGCTTTAAAACCGGTTTGTAAGGGCCTTTAGTGCCGGTTATGGAACCGGCACTAAAGTGTGGGCACTAAAGGCCCCCCCCTTTAGTACCGGTTCGACACGAACCGGCGCTAAAGTGCCACCACGTGGCGTGAGCACGCGCCCTAGTATGGGGGACCTTTAGTACCGGTTGGTGTTACCAACCGGTACTAAAGGTTTTTTTTTTGAAAATTTTGGAAAAAAAATTTGATTTTTTTTCGATTTTTAATTTTTCTGAATTATTTGATGATTTAGTCTCTAATCACCTCTCTTAACTGCTCAAGTGTGGATCACTCATTCCAAATCATCTAACTTCCCGACCGGTCACCCATCCCTCTCACTACTCCAGCCCAAGCACGCTTAACTTTCGGGTTCTATTCTCCTTCGTTTCCGAGTCTGCACTTGTTGTTTTCCTGACAATAGTAAGATGTCAATCCTATTAACCCTCAGGAGTTTAGCTTGAGCATGAAGTCACACATTTCACCGTTTGAGTTTGAAACTATTATTCTAAAAAAAACAGTAATTATTTAGTAACGCTAATATTTCTTGAATAAGTTTGACCAAAATTCAAAAAATTGAAATAATTATTTAGTAACACTAATATTCTTGAATAATTATGTAGTAACATTAATACTTCTTGAATAAGTAGTTTGACCAAATTTAACCAATTTTTTTTTAAAAAACTGAAATTTGACCATATCTTTTTTTCCTTTTCGAATTTGAGGATTCTAAAAAATTCCAAACAGGCCGTAGGCGGTCTCCATCGAATGCGGATTTTCGTGCTGAATTTTTTGATATATTATACATTTTTTTCCGACATCGTATGCAAAAGTTATAGCCGTTTTACATTTTCCCTACACTTTTTGCAAAACATGTCCAAATTTAAGTTTTCAAATTTTCCTAACTAGTAGATATAGTAATATAACTACCTCTCGAAGGATTTTATTTTTTGAAGTTTTTATCATTTTCTTTTGATTTTTTCAAAACTGAAATGGCG
>NC_041381.1:19315512-19323983 GCF_002162155.2 Triticum dicoccoides | reverse complement strand
GGTAGAGTTTGAAAATTGGCCCCTTTAGTACCGGTTCGTGGCACGAACCGGTACTAAAGGCTTGTCCCCTTTAGTACCAGTTCGTGGCACGAACCGGTACTATAGGTTAGACCTTTAGTACCGGTTGGTAACACAAACCGGTACTAAAGGGGCTCGTGGGGACCCGTCCTAACGCCAGCCTGCCACTACCCCTTTAGTACCGGTTCGTGGCACGAACCGGTACTAAAGGCTCACCACGAACCGGTACTATTGATCGCAGCCACGAACCAGCACTATTGATCACATTAGTGCCCGTTTTTTTTACAAACCGGCACTAATGTGCTTCACATTTGACCCTTTTTCTACTAGTGATCGTTGATTCACGAGCTAGTCAAGTAGATGCATACTAGTGACACTATGTTTGTCTATGTATTCACACATGTAGTATGTTTCCGGTTAATACAATTCTAGCATGAATAATAAACATTTATCATGATATAAGGAAATGAATAATAACTTTATTATTGCCTCTAGGACATATTTCATACAGTCTCCCACTTGCACTAGAGTCAATAATGTAGTTCACATCAGCATGTGATTCAACATCAATATTCACATTTGTATGTGATTAATACCCATAGTTCACATCGTCATGTGATCAACACCCAAAAGGTTTACTAGAGTCAATAATCTAGTTCACATCGCTATATGATTAACACCCAAAAGAGTACTAAGGTATGATCATGTTTTGCTCGTGAGAGAAGTTTAGTCAACGGGTCTGTCACATTCAGAGCCGTATGTATTTTGCAAATATTCTATGTGTACAATGCTTTGCACGGAGCTACTCTAGCTTATTGCTCCCACTTTCAATATGTATCTAGATTGAGACTTAGAGTCATCTGGATTAGTGTAAAAGTTTGCATCGATGTAACTCTTTACGACGAACTCTTTTATCACCTCCATAATCGAGAAACATCTCCTTAGTCCTCACTAAGGATATTCTTGACCGCTGTCCAGTGATCTAGTATTAGATCAAAATTGTATTCCTTTGCCAAACTCAGGGCAAGGTATACAATATGCCTGGTACACAGCATAGCATACTTTATAGAACCTATGACTGAGGCATAGGGAAAGATGTTTCATTCTATTTCTATTTTCTGCCATGGTCGGGTTTTGAGTCTTACACAACTTCACACCTTGCAACACAGGCAAGAACACCTTCTTTGACTGTTCCATTTTGAACTACTTCAAAATCTTATCAAGGTATGTACTTATTGAAAAATCTTATCAAGCGTCTTGATCTATCTATATAGATCTTGATGCTCAATGTGTAAGCAGCTTTACCGAGGTCTTTCTTTGAAAACTTTTATTCAAGTATCCTTTTATGCTATCCAGAAATTTTATATCATTTCCAATCAACAATATGTCTAGCACATATAATATCAGAAATGCTACAGAGCTCCCACTCACTTTCTTGTAAATACAGGCCTTTCCAAAAGTCTGTATAAAACCATATGCTTTGATCAACTCATCAAAGCGTATATTCCAACTCCAAGAAGCTTGCACCAGTCCATTTATGGATCGCTGGAGCTTGCACATTTTGTTAGCACCTTTAGGATTGACAAAACCTTCTGGTTGCATCATATACAACTCTTCTTCTGGAAATCCATTCAGAATGCAGTTTTGACATCCATTTGCCATATTTCATAATCACAAAATGCGGCAATTGCTAACATGATTCAGACAGACTTAAGCATCGATAAGAGTGAGAAAATCTCATCGTATTCAACACCTTGAACTTGTCGAAAACCTTTCGCAACAAGTCAAGCTTAGTAGATAGTAACACTACTATCAGTGTCCGTCTTCCTCTTGAAGATCCATTTATTTAACATGGCTTGCTGATCATCGAGCAAGTCAATCAAAGTCCATACTTTGTTCTCATACATGGACCATATCTCAGATTTATGGCCTGAAGCCATTTCGCGGAATCTGGGCTCATCATCGCTTCCTCATAGTTCGTAGGTTCATCATGGTCTAGTAACATGACTTCCAGAACATGATTTCCATACTACTCTGGTGCGGATTTTACTCTGGAAGACCTACGAGGTTTGGTAGCAACTTGATCTGAAGTTTCATGATCATCATCATTAACTTCCTCACTAATTGGTGTAGGAATCACTGGAACTGATTTCTGTGATGAACTACTTTCCAATAAGGGAGAAGGTATAATTACCTCATCAAGTTCTACTTTCCTCCCACTCACTTCTTTCGGAAGAAACTTCTTCTCTAGAAAGGATCCATCTTAGCAACGAATAACTTGCCTTCGGATCTGTGATAGAAGGTGTACCCAATAGTTACCTTTGGGTATTCTATGAAGACGCACTTCTTCGATTTGGGTTCGAGCTTATCAGGTTGAAACTTTTTCACATAAGCATCGCATCCCCAAACTTTAAGAAACGACAACTTTGATTTCTTGCCAAACCACAGTTCATAAGGCGTCGTCTCAACGGATTTTTGATGGTGCCCTATTTAAAGTGAGTGCAGTTGTCTCTAATGCGTAACCCCATAATGATAGTGGTAAATCGATAAGAGACATCATAGATCGCACCATATCCAATAAAGTGCGGTTACGACATTCGGACACACCATAACGCTGTGGTGTTCCAAGTGGCATGAGTTTGTGAAACTATTCCACATTGTTTTAATTGAAGACCAAACTTGTAACTCAAATATTTGTCTCCGTGATCAAATTATAGAAACTTTATTTTCTTGTTACGATGATTCTCCACTTCACTCTGAAATTTTTTGAACTTTTTAAATGTTTCAGACTTGTGCTTCATTAAGTAGATATACTCATATCTGCTCAAATCATCTTGTGAAGGTCCGAAAATAACGATACCCGCCACGAGCATCAATACTCATTGGATCGCACACATCGGTATGTATTATTTCCAACAAGTCAGTAGCTCGTTCCATTGTTCTGAAGAACGGAGTTTTAGTCATCTTGCCCATAAGGCACGGTTCACAAGCATCAAATGATTCATAACCAAGTGATTCCAAAAATCCATCTTTATGGAGTTCCTTCATGCGCTTTACACCGATATGACCCAAACGGCAGTGCCACAAATATCTTGCACTATCATTATTAACTTTGCATCTTTTGGCATCAATATTATGAATATGTGTATCACTACGATCGAGATCCAACAAACTATTTTCATTGGGTGTATGACCATTGAAGGTTTTATTCATGTAAATAGAACAACAATTATTCTCTGACTTTAAATGAATAACCATATTGCAATAAACATGATCAAATCATATTCATGCTCAACGCAAATGCCAAATAACATTTATTTAGGTTCTACACAAATCTCGAAAGTGTAGGGAGAGTGTGATGATGATCATATCAATCTTGGAACTACTTCCAACAGACATCGTCACTTCACCCTCAACAAGTCTCTGTTTATTCCGTAACTCCTGTTTCGAGTTACTAATATTTAGCAACCGAACAAGTATCAAATACTCAGGGGCTACTATAAACACTAGTAAAGTACACATCAATAACATGTATATCAAATATACCCTTGTTCACTTTGCCATCCTTCTTATCCACCAAATATTCAGGGCATTTCCGCTTCTAGTGACCATTTTCTTTGCAATATAATCACTCAGTTTCAGGCTTTGGTCCAGCTTTGGGCTTCTTCGCGGGAGTGACAACTTGCTTGCCATTCTGCTTGAAGTTCCCTTTCTTTCCCTTTGCCTTTTTCTTGAAACTAGTGGTCTTGTCAATCATCAACACTTGATGCTCTTTTCTTGATTTTTACCTTCGTCGATTTCAGCATCACGAAGAGCTCGGGAATCGTTTTCGTCATTCCTTGCATTATAGTTCATCACGAAGTTCCAGTAACTTGGTGATGGTGACTAGAGAACTCTGCCAATCACTATCTTATCTGGAAGATAAACTCCCACTTGATTCAAGCGATTGTAGTACTCAGATAATCTAAGTACTTTCTCACTAGGTGAGCAATTCTCCTCCATCTTTTAGACGAAGTATTTGTCAGAGGTCTCATACCTCTTGACACGGGCATGAGTCTGAAATACCAATTTCATCTCTTGAAAAAATCTTATATGTTCCATGATGTTTCAAAAACGTTTTTGTAGTCCCGGTTCTAAGCCATAAAGCATGGTGCACAAAACTATCAAGTAGTCATCATATTGAGCTAGCCAAATGTTCATAACGTCTGCATCTGCTCCTGCAATAGGTCTGTCACCTAGCGGTGCATCAAGGACATAATTCTTCTGTGCAGCAATGAGGATAAACCTCATATCACGGACCAAGTCCGCATCATTGCTACTAACATTTTTAGTTTTCTCTAGGAACACATATAAAAACATAGGGAAGCAAAAACATAGGGAAGCAACAACGCGAGCTATTGATCTACAACATAATTGACAAAATACTACCAGGTACTAAGTTCATGATAAATTTAAGTTCAATTAATCATATTACTTAAGAACTCCCACTTAGACAAACACCTCTCTAGTCATCTAAGTGATCACGTGATCCAAATCTACTAAACCATGTTCGATCATCACGTGAGATGGAGTAGTTTCAATGATGAACATCACTATGTTGATCATATCTACTATATGATTCACGTTCGACCTTTCGGTCTCCGTGTTCCGAGGCCATATCTGTATATGCTAGGCTCGTCAAGTTTAACCTGAGTATTCCGCGTGTGCAACTGTTTTGCACCCGTTGTATTTGAACGTAGAGCCTATCACACCCGATCATCACGTGGTGTCTCAGCACGAAGAACTTCTGCAATGGTGCATACTCAGGGAAAACACTTCTTGATAATTAGTGAGAGATCATCTTAAAATGCTACCGTCAATCAAAGCAAGATAAGATGCATAAAGGATAAACATCACATGCAATCAATATAACTGATATGATATGGCCATCATCATCTTGTGCTTGTGATCTCCATCTCCGAAGCACCGTCGTGATCACCATCGTCACCGGCGCGACACCTTGATCTCCATCGTAGCATCGTTGTCGTTTCGCCATCTATTGCTTCTACGACTATCGCAGTTGCAAATAATAAAATGTTATAGAAATGCAAAGAAGGAACTGTGCCAATTGTCTTGAATTTGAATGACGGGCTGGAGGAATATGCACCTTGCTTGTATGTAAATAACAAAAATAAATAAATAAAGGATTATGTGCGTACGTACCTCTGGCATCACACCTGTAATGGTGTTCTTGAGTGTGCTGAGATATTCACCATTCTTAGCATACTGAATACATAGACGCTCCAGAATTTCTGCTGCACTTTTTCTGCATGTGTAGTCGTCCCCAACTTGTACAAGTATTTTAGCAAGATCACCAACAAGCTCATTGTTTTCCTCCTCAAGAAGGAGGGTGACGACGCTTTTGCTGCTAAGAAACAGCACCACCAGTGTTTCACCTGCAGTCTTTCTGATGGAGGCCTCGCTGCTATCACCATGAATGTAGATGCTTACGAGCATCTTAGTTAGACTACCTCTATTTGCAGTTTCATCGATGCATAGCTGCGTGAGGATCTGCATTGCCTTCATCTGCAGCTCTCTGCCAGTACATTCTTTACACTTGACAATGCTTTCCATGGTAGCAATTGCTCTGTCTTTGCTTGAGATCATCCGACACTGCTTGGCCCTAGTTTCTTCCTCCCCAGTCATGATGAGCCGAAGCATCACACTCAGTGACCCCTCTATTACCATGGTGGACCATGCACTATGATCTGTGCGGTGCACTAGGTCGTAGGTAATAGGTGCCATGATCTTGGAGACAAGATGTTTGGTGTTGCTTATGATTGCGCAGTTGTCATCGCTGCCTGCGAGTCTCCAAAGGATCTGTAGGCCAGTCAGCACCAGATCTTTGTAGCCATGAAGCGCCTTATATGATGATGGCTGATAGATGTCACTCTCCGAGTCTGATTCTGATTGTGACTCTGGCTCTGACTCTGACTCTGACTCCAACTCAAATGATGAAGTGTTGTATGGCTGGAGCCCGCGGTGTTCTTCGAAGTTGTTGATGAGTGAAGATATGCATTGGACTCCTCGGGGGAACTGCTCCAAACGAATCCCCCCGGCAACAAGCTCCACTATCCTTGCGGCGGCCTCTCTCATCTTTGTGTTGGATGCTCGTCTCGAATCGAGTGACTCGAGCAGTTTCTGGAGAATGTGGGTGGAGGTTGCAGATCCTACCATCCGCCTTATCATCTTGCGCTGCTGCACAATGATCTTCTGCTCTATCTGTTGTTTCAGCGGCCACTTATTACTCCCTTTTTTATTCTTCCCCTTCTGAATCAACGGCGCTCCTTCTCCTGAATCTAACTCTTGCTGCTCCATTTCTTCTTCTTCTTGTTCTATCAAACTAGGAGCTTTAATGTCGTCCGAATGCTGACGTGTGAGTAGTCTATCCAGTATCAGTGTCTCGGAAAGGCAGTTGTCGCCGAGGGGCGAGTTGGACTCCAGGAGTTTCACAGATCCATGTTTATCCTGTCCTCGTCCCAGTCGCCATAACGGTCCTTTTCCGTTAGACCACTTGTCGAAATCCAAGCGGCGATGATCAGCCCATAAAACGTGAAGAGCATCACACCGAGAAGGCAGAGGCAAAATACTAAAGTCCGAAGGAGTGAGAGAAACGACCATGCTATTGTAACCACTTGCTTAGCGAATGGCAGTTTCGGGTGATCAAAGCTTGCATTACCAGCCACCCTCCTCACCACCACAAAACTGCTCGAGATAATCATATTACGAGCAGATATTATCCTTGTAGTGAAGGAATCATCGATCCTGTTTTACGTACATTAAGTTAGACGCAGGCCGACTAATCTTTACGTACAAAAAAGCGAGTGAAGATCGAGAAATAAGATTAAGGAACAAAACAAGACTCTTGGCTTCTTTGATTCAAAGGATACTTAAAGGAATTTTGGAGGATTACATTCCTTATGAATTCTTTCTATGTGGATCGTTTGATTCGTGGAGTTGCAAACTATATGTTTTTTTCCCTTAGGATTCATTTGCAGTAGATATCATAGGAAATTTTCCATCCATTCCAACTTCTTTGAAAGAATACTAAGTTTTCAAAAACCTTTTTTTGAGGAGGAAATTAAAAATGCCATTATGGGATCTTATTCTAGTGGTGCTCTTGATCCTGATGGATTGTCTTTTCTTTTCTGCCAATTTTTTCGGAGTTAATTAAAAATGATTTCATGGCCTTGGTGAAGGACTTTGAGAATGGTTGCTTAGATATATCTAGGCTTAACTATGCTATCATTACTTTGATCCCAAAAGCATGTGAAGCTAAAGAGATGAGAAATTTTAGACCAATTAGCTTGAGCAATTGCTCTGTTAAGATTTTAAGTAAACCTGACTGCTTTTGTTAAAGAGAGGTACATCCTAAAGAATGCTGTCACTGCTCACGAGATCATCCATGAACTTCATCAATCCAAAACTGCTGGCGTGATACTGAAATTGTACTATGAAAAAGTCAGTGACCGAGTTAATTGAGATTTCATTGTGGAGATTCTCACCTCTAGGGGTTCTGAGGGTAAATGGATTACTTGGGTTATGAGTAATATTCAGAATTGTTCCTTTTGTGCCAAATTAAATGATAGCTTATCTGGCATGAGAATTATTTAACAAGTGTGACTTGATTATATGAATGTGGAGGAAGAGATCTCCAGGGTTTTAGCTCAAATATTCTTTTGCAAACATAGCTCTTTTCCTCTAAAGTATTTGGGGGTTTCGCTACACGTTAAATTTCGCACGGAAGCCCTCCAACCTATTATTGATAAAATCACTAAGAGGATATGTGGTTGGAGGGTAGGGCATGTACAATGGTGCTATCTTAGCAGTGCCACGTAGAATAAATGATGAGGTGGAGAAGAGAGAACTCGTAAGAAAAGGCTGGTCTTCTCTTATTTAAGAGACAAGAGATGATCTCTTAGCACAATATGTCTCATCATGTTTTTAGGATTAGCTAGTTAATTATTGAAGATAAGGCTAAGAAAGGACCCATTGTAGACATCTTTTTTTGTCATCTCTAAATTACATGCAAGATTTAAGATAAGATTATCTTATCAATTATTGTACATGCCCTGAGCTACTCAGTTATGAAGCTAAATTGGTTTTACTTTGTACTTGCATTGCTAGGTGTTATGACCGGCCTACAGTATAGTCGGAGGAGAGGCCCACTGGTGCAGGCAGTTAGGGGCCTGGCCCAAGTTATCTTATCGTTTTAGGGGCTTAGCCCAATTATCGTATTTCGAGGATTATATAAACTCATGTGAAGTTAAGCAGAAGCAATCATATTTGCTCGGCTTCCTTAAGGAGCCGGGATACCTAACCCTAGCCGCACCATGCGCCCTCTCTTCCTCCCTCCCTCCCTCCCTCCCCTCGCCCTCCCTCCCTCTCCCTCTCTCCCCCCCTCTCTCTCTCTC